>NC_137049.1:32747269-32869769 GCF_032717465.1 Coenobita brevimanus
AACGCATTCCGACCATAACGTGCGCTATACATGCTCACTAAAGCTTTATTATATGAGGGCTCGACTCCACATCACGAGTCCAAACTGGCTCTATATCTTTGGGCGTGGGCAAGAAGACTCCAACAGGTATACGAGTGAGAGCACGGGCGAGGGTAAAGGGGGTAGGCTATACGTTTAGAAATGTACAGGTAAAGTTAAGGATGAATTTGTGATAGTTATTCAGGGTTGTGAGGTGTGTGTGTGTGTGTGTGTGTGTGTGTGTGTGTGTGTGTGTGTGTGTGTGTGTGTCAGAGAGAGAGACAGAGAGAGAGGAGGGCAAACATTACTGCATTATTGGCGCTCATTTTACAGTGCCATGAATTATTTAAATGGAAGAAATCAACCACAGTTTTAATATGCGGCTAGCATCTTTTCCGTATATCATCTTTCCATTAATGCTTCGTTTTTCTTTACAACTCTTCATCAATCCTATTCCTCGGTATCGTTTCCTTAATCTTCCTTTTATCTTCCCTTCCCTCCTAGTCAGCTGTCACATAAGATTCACTCATTCCTCCGCTACATCTGAGAGGAAACCATAGCTACTCGAGCGAAATCTGAACTAAAATAATAATCAGATGCGCCTGAAGCAATTCTTGGCTTTACACATCAGCACACAGAACTGTCATGCACGTAGCTGTATACGAGAACACTTGCATACATATACATAATACACGTTTGCATACATACTGAGTCACATTTCTATCACGTAATGAAGTACAAGGTATAGCAGTTCTACCGTGTGTTGTTGTCAAAAGAATATGCACATACCCATAATTCTTGGTCTGTCTGTTTGTCTGACATTCTCTCTCTCTCTCTCTCTCTCTCTCTCTCTCTCACACACACACACACACACACACAAACTACATACACGCATATATACACCGAGAAACACACCTCCTTGAGCAATTACGTGCATACACCGGTTGGCAAGCACCCCGTTCAGAGCAATGCAACAACAGAGGCTGCCGACACACACCGCCTGAGCATAAACGAGTGGGCTCAAACATTATCCGTATTGGTATTCAGGCTGCTGTGAAGTTGTTCCATTATGCACACACACACACACACACACACACACACACACACACACACACACACACACACACACACACACACACACACTGGAGGGCAGGCACAAATATCTACAAGCACTGCCATAAATTCTTGCAAGGATTATGGACTTCGTTTTCTCCGGTTCCTTCATACCCTTTACATCCACTTAAGTTTTCCCAGCATCCGCTTCTGTTTGGCCTTTTCCATTCTTAGTTGTCCAGCGTCTTTATCTCTCATCCCCGCACGTCTCTCTCATCCTCCCAACCTCGTCTCCGTCCCTCCCCCTCGCCTATCCCGCCTTATCGCCTCGTTTATTCAATCTTTACGCCCTAGTTTTATCGGCTTTATCGCTGGGTATCGCGCTGTGTTTTTCCCCTCCAGTTTATTATTCGTTTGTATTCCAGGCAAGACAAGGATCAAGGCGCCTCGGGATGCACTGCCTCGCCCTCGCCTTCGCCCTCCTGCTATCTTTTTCCTTTCAGCTCTATATTTTTTTTCAACCTCGCCCCAGCACTCGCCCACTTTTTGCGTGTGCATTTATTTATTGTCCTCCTCCTCTCTTTTTCCCTCACTATTTTTTCCTATCTTTTTCTCCCGACTATTTATTTATACGTATTTAATCCCAGTCCTATCCTTTCCTTCTGACTTTTCTTTTACCTCTCTCTCTCTCTCTCTCTCTCTCTCTCTCTCTCTCTCTCTCTCTCATATTAAGTCTTCATACTGTGGTGGAGATATGCCGTATTTGCTCAGTTTCTTCGTCATTTTTCCTTCGTTCTTCTAGACGCTTTTAGCTTGGTGCCATTTCTTCACTTCTTCACCAATACACTTCATACTTAGATCAACTGTTCCCTCCACAAATACCCTTAGACACTGTTCATTCTTTTTATTTACGCCTTTTAAGCTGCTTTATGGGGTGAAAGGTCAGGCCATACATGCACACAAATTTCGGAATCCCAATCTCTTGTATATTCATGTATCGTCATGGCAGTTTGCACAGAAGTATGTCAGGGTACTTTAGGTGTGTGAGACCATCCTGTATTCCATCGAGAAAGCTGACAACCTCTTTCTCTGTATCCACCTCCAATATCTCTTCCTTGAAATCTTCTTTTTTCTCTCAGTTCTTCTCTTTTCTCGCCCTCTTTTTTCTCGATGTACTGTTATCCCCTTTCTTTCTCATTCATTAATTATTACTGTCAACCTTTTTCCTCGACTCTTTTTACCTCGCCACTTTTTCTCAGGTATTTTTTGTCAGTACTCTATCTTCATCTCAGCTTTATTTCCGTCTTCGTTCTCTATTTTTCTTTCATTTTTTTCACCTCTACCTCCCTTACCTTCTCCTTAGTTCTCGTCTTCATTTATTCTTACATGCTCTTGCACTTGCCCTCTCTTTCTTCGTCTTGTCTGTCTGTCTGTCTGTCTGTCTCTCTCTCTCTCTCTCTCTCTCTCTCTCTCATCCTCACACCGTTCTGTACTTTCACACATATTTACCCTCGCCAGAATACACAACCACATTTCCATCCACCTCGCTTGTTTTATTTTTCAGCGCTCTCGTCCTCACTATTTTCCCGGTGGTTATCTTTTTCCCCCCACTCGTCCGCGCCTTTACTCTGCACTCAAAAATTCCACCGTATTCGTCCTTACACTTCCATCGTCTCGGCCTTCCATTCGTCACCAGATTCCCTCTACTGATTTTTTTTTTTTCGTATTTCGAGTCTTTATTTTTGCTATTTGTTCTATCATATTCGTCCACAGATCCCCCCTATTTTTTTTCTTCGTATGCTGAATTTTTCTCTTTGCTATTTGCTCTACGTTATTTGTCCACCTACCTCTCAATTTATTTATTTATTTTTTTGTCGTATACTGGGTCTATATTTTAGTCTTTTGTGCCACTGTGTTCGGCTATATCCTTGTCTCACACTATCTCCCGCTCGTCACCACAACCCTCTACCGTTTATGTGATAATTCGAGTCCTGATATTCTTTTTTTTTTTTTTTTTTATTCCGAGCCATTTTGCACTGCCAGCAAGTGGTGTTTCCCGGCCCTACGGATCGGCAGGACTTGTTAGATACTGCTTTAAAGTGTTGCTTGCCCATGTCAGGAGTATGCAAGGCAGCCGCTATAATACATACATGAATGGCATACCCAGACTAATGCAGGACCAAGTGTATTATCCCAAAGGCACTCAGTGCAACACAAGTGCTTATCCTCTTCCACTTGTTCTCATACAGTATTATCGCTCTTCTCTTATTCGTCTGTAATCCCCCCCCCCTCTCTCTCTCTAGCTATCTACCTAACTATCTCTAATCTATGTGTGTGTGTGTGTGTGTGTGTGTGTGTGTGTGTGTGTGTGTGTGTGTGTGTGTGTGTGTGTGTGTGGGTGTGGGTGTGTGTGTGGGTGTATCAGACTCGTTATACTCTCCGTCTTCATACTCGTATTCTTCCTCTTCTTTCAGACTCCAAATTCCTGCCTTCCCTTTCTTCCCGCCTTGCTTGTCCCTCACTCTCTCCTAATCCACTTTCCTTTCCCTCTCAAGTGATTCCAGTTCCACCCTAAATCTCTCTCTCTCTCTCTCTCTCTCTCTCTCTCTCTCTCTCTCTCTCTCTCTCTCTCTCTCTCTCTCAATTCATCCATACCCTTTCCACTCTAACTTGTCAATAATCTCTCTGTCCTGCTTTACCTTTAGTCTCTCTAATTCATCAACACCTTTCCATCTCAACTCATCCGCACTCTCTCCTTCATCCACCAACTTTCCATCTTAACTTATCCACATTCTCTCTGTCCTAACTCATCCAAACTCTCTCCATTCCATCCACATGCTCTCCATCTTAACTCATCCACACTCCCTCCATCCAGACTCATCCATACACTCTCCATCTAAACTCATCTACATTTCGCTAACTCATCTTCATTCTCTCCATCCTAACTCATCCACATTCCCTCCATCCTAACTCATCCACATTCTTTCTGTCCTAACTCATTCACAGTCTCTTTATCCTAACTCATCCACATTCTCCCTATCCTAACTTAACCACATTCTCTCTATCCCACCTCCTGGTCCCTATCCAACTGATCCTCTCTCCTAATTTATCCTTCTTGTCTTCCACCCTGCCCACTGAAAGCCATGATTACAACTTCTACCCTACCATTACAACGGACGCGCAGCACCCGTCTAGTTACACTTTCTCACCACCATTCTGCCCAAATTCCCTATGCAAGAATTCATTGATGTTTTAAGTTCCTCGCGTACAAGACTGATCAACTCTGGAACTGTCTTTCCAAGTCTGTCTTTCTCTTTGACTATGACCTTCTCTCTTTTAACCCATACGCACGAGGAAGTTTCATCTTACTTATTCTTGCTACCTCCAGACGATAGTATACTTAAGACCAGTCAGAAAAGTACCATCTAAACTCATATAAACTATTAAGAGATAGTTAAAAAAGAAAAAGAAAAAGAGTCTTTGTGGTGAAGAAGTTAAATATAGTGCCCAGGCGTCTTGAAATGAACGGACCTGACTTTGGCATTGTATATTTTGTCCAACCTTCTTTGGACAAAGAAATTTTCGTAGCCTCCTAACTATGGTTCTTTCCTGCTTGCATTAAAAAATTATTCCTTTTCCGCATCCCTCTCCTGCTTGAACGTGTGATCACTCTCTGGTTCTTGCTGCCATCGCTCATCTTCACTCGTTCTCTTCTACTCTAACTCGGTCTCCGTCACTCTTAATTTATCCTCACAACCTACTACCACTCGTCATCATTCCCTATCGTAACTTAGTTTCGCTCCCTACCCTACCTTGCCCTCACTCCCTCAACCTTACTTAACTCGCCCTCACTCCCTCAACCCTACAAAACTCGCCCTCACTCCCTCAACCTTACTTAACTCGCCCTCACTCCCTCAACCTTACTTAACTCGCCCTCACTCCCTCAACCTTACTTAACTCGCCCTCACTCCCTCAACCTTACTTAACTCGCCCTCACTCCCTCAACCTTACTTAACTCGCCCTCACACTCTCAGCTCTATCTACAGTATATTCACTCTCTTTTCCACTGCCTTATCCAGCTCACAACACTAACTCATCCTCCCGAATCTAACTCGCTCTCATTCCCTCCACCCTACCCAACTCGTTCTCACTCCCTCTGCCTCACCAAGCTCGCCCTGCCTCAACCTCGCCTCCTCCAAGCAGCGTCGCCATGCCGGGGTACTCGAGTGTAGTATGTAAATTGAGAGAATTACTACCGGCCCCGTGCATCCGAATGGTCCGGGTTTAGGGGCCGGTGTCAGGACGACCATTGTTTGTTGTGTCTGGCCAGAGCTGGAGAGGCGGTGGAGGTGTGGGGTTAGTGTACGGAGCTTACGGTGGAAATGTGGGGTTAGAGCAGTGAGAATGTGAGGTTAGCGGTGCTGTGGGTCGCGGAATGAGCGCAAGTGTGGGTTAGAGCGAATAGAGTGTGGGGTTAGTACTGAAAGTGTGAGTACAGAACACGGAAAGTTCATAAGAACTACAGATAACAGGCCTGTTGGCTTTTATCAGGGTAATATTGGAATGAAAAGCTGCACTAAAGCTTTCACCAGCACGACAGAAAATGATCGAAAAGGGAAAAAGCTGAAAGTGTGGGGCTGCAGCAGTGAGCGCAGAGTTAAAGAAACTAGAATTTTTTATTAGAGAAGCTGAAGGTTGGGAAATGGGCTGTCTGTGAGGGGTTAGCACAATAATGAGGGTGTGGGGTTAAGGATGGTGATGGAGGTTAGTGTACCGAGGTATGATAAGCGTGTCGGGTTAGGGCAGTAAGCGTGTAGAATTAGAGCACTGAGACCATAAGAAAATGTGTAGGGATTGAGACGTAATGTAGTGAGATTGGAGTAGCAAAGGGTTTGGGAAGGATGAGTGAGTGTGGGGTTGGAACAGTGAAGTGTTGGCATAGATTTAAGAGTGTGGAGTTAAAGCAGTGAGAGCGTAGGGATGCCAAAGCGAGGTGTGAGGTTGGAGCTACGGCAGTATGGATGAGAAAAGAAAATGATAGTCGAGGGGCAGGGATGTGGGGAATGAGCATTCGGCCTGGGTTTACAGCAGCAGGTGTGTGTGAGGTTAGAGAAATAAGAGTTTTGGCATAGAAAGTGCAGGGTTAGAGAAGTGAGAAATGTGCGGCCAGAGCAGTGACAGTATAAGGTTAAAGCAACGAACACTTTGGGTTAAAACAGTGTGAATGTGAGGATATGTGTTAAAGTTGAGCAGTAAGGGTGTAGTGGAGATGTAAGGTTAGACCAATGTGTGAAATGTTAGTTACAATAGTGGGGGTGTGGTGTTCAAAGTTGCGCGGGTGTGGGGTTAGTGTAGTGAAGGTGTGGGGTTAGTGTAGTGTGGGTGTGGGGTTAGTGTAGTGCGGGTGTGGGGTTAGCGTAGTGCGGATGTGGGGTTAGCGTAGTGCGGATGTGGGGTTAGCGTAGTGCGGATGTGGGGTTAGCGTAGTGCGGGTGTGGAGTTAGAGCAGTTGGGATGTGGGGTTGAGATTAGTGGAGGGTGGGGTTAGCAAAGTGATGATGTGGGGTTAGAGTAGTGGGAGGACGGGACAGAGTAGAGGAGATGAGGGATTAGAATAATTGAGGGTGTGAGATGGGATGTGGGGTTTGACTAGTTTGAGGTGGAATTACAGATGAGGTGTATGGTTAGAGCAGGGGTTCCCAACCTGGGGTTAATTACCCCAAGTGGGGTAATTTGGTCTTTTGTGAAGGGTAATGGGGGAGGTAACAAAAAAAAAAAAATCTAAAAATCATACCAGTTATGATAGACTTCGGACCTATACTAAAATTCAGAGATGAATGTTTAAAGTCATGTTTATTTGGTATCAGTGTTAATAATAAAAATAAATTACTCCTTGCAATAACTCTTGGTTTTAGCCTAACCTTTAATTAAGTCCTACATTCAAACTAAAATCTAGGCATCAATATGTTAAGCAGCTAAAATGCAATTGTGGAAACATAAGCAATGAGGGGTAATGAGTGAAGGGAGGTGTGGAAAATAGGGTAATGGGTAAATAAAGGTTGGGAACCCCTGGGTTAAAGTAATGAGGATGTGTGGCTAGAGTAGTTGGCATGTGGGGTTGAAACAGTGGGAATGTAGGTTTAGGAGAAGCGGACAGGGAAAACACAGAAGTGATGATGAAGTTAGAGTAGCGAGAGTATGAGGTTGAGAAATAAGTACGGCGAACAGAAAAGTAAGTGTGAGGTTGGCAGCAATGAAGGTGTATGCAGTCAGAGTACAGGGGGGGTTAGAACAACGAGTCTGTAGGTTCAGAAACGTAACAGTGCGAGGATAGAGCAGTGATAATGCGAGGTTTTAGCAGCGGGATCTGGGTGTAAAGAACGGGGTGTGAAGTTAGAAATGTGGTGGTGTGACGCTAAAGTAGAGAGGTTAAAGTGGTGAGAGTTAGGGATTAGACCAATAATGGAGTGGGGTAAGAATAGCAAGGGTGTGGGGACAGAGAAGTGGAGGTGTGGGGTCTGAACAATGGGTGTGTGTGGGATTTACATTAGTGGCTGTGTGAGGTTAGCGTACTGGGGTGTGTGATAAGACTAGCGAGGAAGTTTGGTGTTGAGTATCAGGTTATTGTGTGAGAGGAGTGTGTGTAGGCTACCTGTATGGAGCTGAGAGCAGTGGGTGGGAGGAGTTTGAGCCTTGGGTGCGAATAGTTAATACAGTGAGGAAGGTTTGGGCTATAACTGAGATTATGTGATGAGGGTAGTGTTAATATGGGGATAGTGTTAGTACTCGTAGTTGTAATAGGTTAGTGCAGTGGCGGTATGAATTTAAAGCAGTGCGTGTGTGTTGGATTAGAGTGCTGAGCGATTATTAAGGTAGTTTATTGACGTTAGATTAATGGGGATGTGAACTGAGAAAACTGTGTATCTGGAGTAGGCATGAGGAGCTTAACACCAACAAAATAAACTGTTACAGGAAGATTGTATTCAGTTTATGGGAAATATCTCATAGAGAAGCAGAAAATTCTCCATCATTCGCTTCAGGAATACGTCTCTCTTCTTGTATTCTTGCAACCGCTAAACAATCTCATTAAGGTTAGAGGAAACTTATCGCAGTAATGGAGTTAGGTAACTTGTGTGTAGAAAGTGTCACGTATGGGCAGTCGATATCTGGAACTGAATAGCGAATGTGTGAATTAATGTAATGACGGGGAGGAGTTTGAGCGGCGGATGGATGGGGTCAGAGCCCCTGGTGTGTACGGCTGAGTAGCAGATGTGAGTAGTGTTAAGAAATCAGTTGCTGTTGTTGTTGCTTAACCCAACTTTGCCTGGCAAGGAGGCCCTTTGATCACAGGTAAACAACTACTTCTATGTGGTCATCCTACAGGCACAGATAGTACGTACACCGTGCACGGACCTGGCGCTCCCAGTATTAGGCAGCGCCTCGTCAGGGTCAGACCAGGGTCCTACCCCACTGGGAGGTACAGGGGAATATGAACAGGTTTGGCTCTCAGGCGAACGCCGCAGTTACATAGCTCCATCCAGGATGCTCAGCGCCACCACATATAGGCACATCACCGTGAGAGAAATGAGTGTGCAGGGTTGGTGTAATGACGGTGTGGGGAATAGTTAGGGTGAGTTGGTGTAATACAATTGCATGAGGTCAAGGAGTCACCCGTGTATTATTTCAACCTCTGTTCACCATTAACCTTCATTCTGAACACTCCCTAAATCACATCTACTCATCCACTCACATACTCCCAAAACCTTTTTGCAAGCCTCTTTTCCTCTTACAATTTCCCTCAGTCTATGTTTTTTCCAACAACACCACCCGTATTCACTCACCCGTAACTCTATCACATCCATCCTTCATCACTGTGTCAGCTGACAACGAATGCAATGTTTTGTTAGTAGGAAAATACCGAAAGTTTGGTTTGCCTATAGACTTACGACTTACAGAAAGATTTTCCCTTTATTACCTTGTGACTGTACCAAAAAACGACTCATGGTTGTGAGATGTGCGGATTCAGTACTACGAAAATATTATAAACTTTAAATATCGTATAGTTAATGCCTATAAAATGACATACAATGATGTAGTATATGGAGAATTACGGAAATGTTTTTTCGAGTGTCACAAAAAATGTTCCGTGATAATTATATGACAGGGTGCTAGATCAGCGATATAAGCGAAAATCTGAAAAGCTGAACCAAGCAGTGCGTCAGAATCCTCTAAAATTAGACGGTTATAGCTGCCTGAGCAAAATATGGTTTGAGAAAATTAGCACGGTCCTTTGCAGCTACGCTATGGAGTGGGTATGGCTGAATGAAAAGGTAAAAAATTAAATATGGTTATAAGAGGTATTATATAAGAGCCTAAGGGATCAGTGTCATGTTAATCTAAATACAATATGATCACACCAAGAAAGCCCCTAATATATTTATGGATTCGGGTCTTACTGCGAGTGAATTACTCTGTAATGTGTTGATATGCAACACACAATACTTAAGACGACTGATTTACAACAGTTAACTTATGTATATGAAGTCAAAGCTAAAATCGTGTGTTACAGTTGACAGACACCAGAATGTGGCAGAAGCATATAGATGATACAATAAATAATGAACATATTCGCAGCTGACACAACAGGCTTATTATAGCGCAACGTACAAGGCATAGGAGATATTAAATGAAAAAATATGCCATTATATTAGAGTTATATTATGCATAAAAATCTGTTAGAATTATTATGAAGGAAACATAAAAAAATCGAAATAGTATTAAAATCCTGAAGGAGTATACTGTAAATGTTTTTATTAAACATATTTTGTACCGCTTGAACAACGAGAATATGACATAAGGAAACCCATCAGGAGTCGTCCTCCATACTTATAAAACGTCTGATCAAATTATCTCATCCATCCTTACAACCATAAACAGCCACCCCAACCTCACACCACATGATTCCTTTACTTTCCTTCCCTCATATCGTCAGAGCATCTCTTCATCCGTCTTACCTCAGCGCATCATTTCTATCACTCAACCTGAAGGCGGGTTTACACGATCAATATCGAAACATGGTGTTGCAGCACATGTGTGTGGCATGTGATCACGTCAATCACTAACCTTTTAGTGCACAGCGTCTTCCACTGACGACGGGGCGTGAGTTTTGGATATTCAATCACGGAAATAATCCTGTAGTTTTGACCCATGAGTTTCGCAGCTATGTGTCGACTGGTGAAGCAGGTACACCAAGTACCTTCCCCGCAAAATCCCATGTGCAATAACTTGATGCAGTGATGACTTAATTTCTCTTAGTATTTCGCTCGTGCAGGGACGGAGGTTCACTTTGTCATTTTACACGAACAGTTTTTAAGTTTTCCCTCTATGCTTCAACACCATGGTTCCAAACTTATGTCAACCAGCTTTAATACCAGTCATTCAGATCTTCAATTATCCCAGACCAGTCCTTACTCTTCCTTCCTCCAGCCGAATATTTTCTTCTCTCTTAGCTAACTGTCTCTTTTCAATTTTTGAATTCACCACCATTCACCTCATCTCTAATTGAAATCCACACATCCCTAAACAATCCCTTACTTTCTAACTTAGTCACCATTCTTCATCCCACACCGTTGTTTTTTTTTTTTTTTTTTTTTTTAAATCAGTATTTCCTTCATCCATTCTTACATACAATACCACTCATCTTTATACTCACCCTGACTCACACCCTACATATCTCCACTTCCCCCCATACTCTCCCTCCCATCTCTACTGCACTCTCACACACACTCTCAAGCTCCATCTGGCTCACTTCGCATGTATCTCCATTACCGCCCACTCTCTCTCTCTCTCATACCCCTCTTCTATTACTTCTCCCCAGCCATCCTCTTACCCATCGTCCCTTTCCTCATAATTTCACTCATCCGTCACACTTATTCAATTTCTCACCTTCCCAATCTCCTCTTACAGCTTCCGTCATTTCATCACCTCACCTTACGGTATATAATTTCTCACCTTTCCAATCTCCTCTCACACCCTTCCTCACCTTAACATCTCACCTGACCCTGTATTTTTCGTATCTCCTTAGCACCTGTAATGACCACCCTGTCCTAATGATCACATCTAAACTAATGGCCACACTTGTACCGATCACTATCTATTAATTAACATATCCGCCCCCCAGCCCTCAATGTCTTTCATAATCATCACATTAGCTCTCATTTACACGCCCCCCTGCAGCTGCCCACGCCACACCTGTGATCATTACAGGTTATTCCGGTTACAACACCAACGACTGTTATTACCGCCTCCACCATTACATCGGCTGCTATAATAATACCGGAAAAATTGCTCTTAACTCCTTCAGACCGATGACGTATTTTATAATCTATTCTTGCTTTCACCAAACACCTTTATTCAATTTAAGAACGACCTCTTGCAGTGAAGATGCTAATGAAAGTAGTCTCTTACCCCTTACAGTTCGAAAATTCTACCATAAACGGAAAGAAATCGCCTGCAGATAGCAAGAAAAAAACAAAAAACGCCACACGGTCAAAAAGTCGAAAGCCCAAAAGTTATCACCTGTCTGAGAAAACAAGTCAACACATTATCTAAATCATGAATGAAATCTGACATCATTTGTAAATACTGTTATATTATCAACGCTTTTCAGTTTTTACTTACCGCCATCAGTCCAGTAACGTATTCTACTGGCTTCTTCCTACCACCTCCAGACGATTTTACTTAGCTTAGGGAGAGGAATCAAGCAGTAAATAGGTTAATGGAAACTGCTTCTAATCCCTCCACTACAAATGAGTCCTACGATATTAATTAAATCGTCTGAAAATAGCAAAAATTAAATAAATTACGTCCCCAGTCTGAAGGGGTTAACTGATTTACCCTCAGAAGTCTTTAGTCTCCTCCCAGACAGTGCTCCTTACTACAATACCTTATCAAAACTTGGGAAAATGATGTCAAGATCAGTTGTTAACCCCTAAAATAAGTCTGAGTGAGAAAGTGTGTGAGTGAGAGTGTGTGTGAGTGAGTGAATGAGCGAGTGAGTGAGTACTAGCCCGAAGGTGCTTCAAGGAAACCAAAATAAAAAGACAAAACAAAAAATAGGAGGAAGGAAATAGTTTGTTGTCGACATACTGGTTAAATAAGCAAAATCTGTGAGGTCAGTGAATGCAGACAAAAAACAATCATTTTTGACGCAGCCCAGACACACAAAAACGAGCAAACCTTGAGTCTTGACACAAATCTTTACTTAAGTCGATATTTACCAAACTATCGCGCCCTATTCGAAACTGCCACTTTCTTCACAACCATTCCTATTCATAGCGCCATGAATGAGTAACAGTGCTGAGTGACGTGGCAAACTAATCAACAATGAGACGGCACCGGCACATCTCAACACAGATGGTCGAGTATTAGTAGTTCTTCCACCTTAACTTGGTGGAGATTTTCGTCTTTTGTAGCTTATTTCCCGTAGCCCAGTGGCATGCTACGAGTTTGCCGCATTTCCATAGCACTTCTTCTGTGACCGGCGCTGTGTTCTTGTGTTTACCTCTTTCTATAACTCAGCAGTCGTGTGTTGATGTGGATGTGACTGAAACTGTTCAGAAATGCTCTCCAAGATGGTTTGGCCATGTGGAGAGGACGGAGACTGAGATATTGACTAGGAGAGTGTATGTGAGTGAGGTGGAGAGGAGAGGAGGAGGGGGATGCCAACGATGAGATGGAGAGATTGAATGGAGAGATATAAGAGAGACGGGACGTGAGTTCGAGGAAGGACAAGCAAGTGGCAAGGTGATAGGGCGACGTAGAGGCGATTGTTCTTCCACCAACCTCTTGCATGATTAAGGAGTCTGGCAACAGACAGACAGATACACAGACAGGCAGACACAGATAGACAGGTTCTAAGTATATACTTATAGACTGACACAAATTGACAGAGCGATTGACAGTAAAGATGGAGATGTTATTTTTAAACCAAGTTAAAGTGAAAAAAGTACAGTATCCACGAAGTAAAGTGTAATGATGCATGACTTGATCTGTTTGAGCGTGGAGGACGAATCTCGGGAAACAGGCATCCTAGCTTGTGCCTAAAGCCAGGAAAAATGAACGAGTGTTTTCCGCTTCCGAATGGCATCGTTAAAGCACAGAGTTTACCGCCAAAAAGTTTGAATCCTCAACCTTTTCGTGGCTATGTACAGTTTTCGGTATTCTTTATCGATTAAATTACATTAACTCTTGATAAGACTGTTTTAAAATCACTTAGAATAACTTTGCGGCCTTCTCAAACTTCGCAATTCAAATTCTTGGAGGGAAACGCGGACAAAAACGAGACTGTAGCAGAAATTTAAGAGTTCAAGTATCAGCTGTTTTTCTGCGGTGACATCCCGTGCAACCGCAATGACTGCCATACCGCTCTGCATCTGTTCCCCCGTCCACACCCATGTCCCTGCCCACACCAACTTTACACCATGTAATTGGATAATGCTTTCAAATTCCTCTGAGCCCTTGGGAAGACGCATGCATAATTGAAAAACACGGATCACACACAGCAGCGATTTGTGGCTTGGCGGAAATTCTAAATCCGTTTTAATGCCTATTCGTTGGTGATAAAACTAGCGTATTTGGAAAACAACATCCGCTGCTACTTCCTCTGCCAACACACACACACACACACACACACACACACACACACACACACACACACACACACACACGGCAACCATATTCTCAATATATCTGCAACTACCAACGCTACGTTCACCTTCATCAACACAACACCCACCACTACCAACACAACACCCACCACTACCAACACAACATCCATCACTACCAACACAACATTCATCACTACCAACACAACATTCATCACTACCAACAAAATACTCACCACTACCAACACGGCATCCACCACTACCAACACAAAACCCACCAACACAACATCTACCACCACCAACACAACATCCACCACCACCAACACAACATCCACCAACACAACACCCATTACTACCAACACAACACCCACCAACACAACACCCATTACTACCAACACAACACCCTCCACTACCAACACAACATCCACCACTACAAACGGACAGTATCCATCACGCTCACGACAACATTCACCGCTATCACACAACATCTATCACTGCCACACTAGCAACATAAAACGCAACCACAACAACAAGCACAGTATTTTTGTAAGCAGAGATACTGTTACGCCTAATTTAACTGACACATACAGCACCAAGACACAAATCTACACATACACTTAAATTAGTAAATAGATACACACAAACCTTTACATGCGATAAAAGCTGATATATACTTACAATTAACTTATATATAAAACTGCTGACAATCACATATACCCACTTAACTGATCCACAAGCAAGACAATTTCTCTCTCTCCCTCTCTCTCTCTCTCGTTCGCTCTTTAATTTGCGAGGTGTGGGTCGAGTCACCTTGCTATCACTGCGATAATCTGGAGGGCTCAGGGGAAGGGAAGTGAAGAAGGTGGGGAAAAAACTTAGCTGGGAAAAAGCTAATGTGAAAAAACGTAGACTGGGACCGAAGAGTAAAGGAGGAAGGCAAGAATGAATGGAACAGCAAAATATGAAAACAATGAAAAATAAAGACAAAAAATACTTATGGAAGAGTTGAATGTATAGTAAAGTATCATAGATCATCAGTTAATCTATATTTGTATCTCTGAGTTAGATGATACCGTGAGGGGGGAAAACTGTAAGACTGTGTATGATGCCAGGAAGAGGAACCACAGCTAACGCGTTTAGGTATTTGAAAATCAGAAATTACAGTAGAAGATCAGCCTGTAAGACCTGATGATGACATGGAGAAATAGATATGGTAGCTTCAACATCTAAGAGAGGGATTTTGGCGATGGATGTAATAGGAAATGTAAAACTGAATTTCGGTAAGAGCAAGAGATAATGTTTGAAAAGGGCACAGAGATGACTCTCTCTCTCTCTCTCATAAAGAAAATGGAAATGAAGACGTAGTACAATAAGCTGAACTTTCATTATCCACAAAAAGCGTAAATAAATCACTTACGTAAAAACGATGGTGGGCAGTGTCGGAGTGAGAGGACGTGGGTAGGGACCAGATGGAGCGATGCGACCCGTTCACTGCCCTGGCTAGGAGACTGCAGCTTGCCAGAAATTCGAGTCCATATGGATTTTTCCTTAAGCAACCTAAGTGGGAGATGTTAGCAGAAATTATCAGGACGTTGATGATAATAGTAATGATAAAGATGATTATTATAATACTGATGATAATGATAAGGATTATGATGACGATGAAGAAGATTGATGATAACGACGTGACTATTGATAACGATGAAAACGACAATCCGATTACTGCAACCAAGACGATGCCAGTGTCAGCCGCATTCATTTGTGACAAAGATTATAATGATGATGTAACTGATGATGCTGACGGCGATAACGATGACGAAACTGAATATGCCTAAGACGATAACTGCAGCCAAGATACCCACCCCTAGACCTAGTGAAAATCCTAGCTAGCATCGAGTTCCCGTGGCCAGCCGAGGGAGAAATAATGGGACAGTGCTTAATCCACAAACGCAGCACAAGATCTCATTATACCCGACCGCCGCAGTTACGTAGAGGGAGGAGGGAGGTGGCGGCGTTACGAGCGAATTAATCAGAGGAACGAGGTGGTACCCGGACTGGAAAACTGGCATTAAGCAGACCCGGGAAGACATTGAAGGCATTTATCTTAAGGGCTCGAGTTACTGTCTTGCGGGAGCTCCACGGAAATGACATTAAATTATGCTAAATGGTGGGTGTGTCCCCGCCCCGGGATCTGGGTAAATATATTGGATTCTAGTCTCACGTGAGGGACGAATGTGTGTGGGGGAGGGGGTTGTGTTGATGGTGGTTGCCTGTGTGTGTGTGTGTGTGTGTGTGTGTGTGTGTGTGTGTGTGTGTGTGTGTGTGTGTGTGTGTGGTTTTATTGCTTGGAAATGGTTTGCGTTTAGTGTATGAAAGCTTCTTCCATGGGGTTAAAAATGTATGGATAATGCTAGGATGGAGTATATGAAGTATACCCGCTATGGGCAATATCTGTATGGATGGTGTACGCATTGAATGTAACTAGCGCGTCCATGGGTTCAAGGCTGGGGTGTATGAATAGCAACGTCTGCTTGGAAATCTGTGAAATGTTCAAGGTTTATTCTGAAGTCATTATGGCCATGTGTTAATGGTATTTATACAGGATGTAAATAGTATGAACTTTAATGTGTACCAGCAGACATATCTTGCCTATAGATCTGGTTAATTTCAATTTATATGCCAAGTCTTTTTGTATTCCTTATTCACTACCCAGTATAAACTACACAACAACACTCTTGGGAACTATGTCGCTCAAGATAATTTTGAGATAGGGTAAAAACTAATTCTGCCAAGGTTAATATGAGGATGCTGGACAGGAATTTAATGTACTGGTTTTTCCCTTACTTATACTTCCCAGGAACTGAACCATGGCCTATCATATGGCAGGCCTGGGAGGCGGAACTCAGATACTTTTCGCCCCCAAAATAGTGTGTTATCAGAGTATGGGTATTTGGTTTGTTGTACCGGACGAGAGTGCGTGAGTGGATGGTGTGAAACGTGCTGTATGTGTGAATGTACTTAGAGTTCCACTGAATCTAAGGGTACCAATCTTAGCTTAGGTTTTAGGAAGGTGTATGGATAATGAAAAGGGTAAATGTGTGATGCGGGGGTCTGAATTCAATTACACTGAACAGGAGTTTTATTAATATAGACAAATGTGTGTGTGTGTGTGTGTGTGCGTGCGCGCGGGGGGGGGGGACTTGTGTGGGTGCGGGGGTGCGTGCGAGATGATTTGGGTGGCGGGGGTAGCATAATGATATACAGTATATGTGGGTGGCATAAACATATGGAAGATGTGGGTGTGGGCGTAGGCATGGACATGGGCGGGGTGGTGGTATCTGTAGGGGTGACTTTGATGTAATGGGGAACCAGGTTATCCATCAATCAATCCTCCCCATTTCCCCCCCCCCCACCTGCCCCATTCCTACCTTCTCCAGCCCTAAGCTCGGCCCCTTTTTTTCTTCTACTCTTATATCTGCCTTAATTTTTTTTTTCCGTCTAGCCCCTCTCTCTCTCTCTCTCTCTCTCTCTCTCTCTCTCTCTTTCTCATCTATCACACCTATCCATCCAAATCTCTGCTGTTTCTGTCACACCTGCCAATCACTAGCCTCCACACTCCCTCTTCCACTTTATCATCCATCACTCAGCATCAGCCACATCTCGCACAACAACTCATATCCACCCCCTCAATTACTCATCCTCCATCCATCACTCTGTACATACACTCTTGGTACTCAAATCTCTCCTTACAAAACACACACCACCGATAATTTTACTCATCCTACCTACTTATTGTTTAAATTCTTCGACCCGAGGACAGGAGTTGACGAGGAGACTACAGGTGGCAGAACTGTACTCCCAGGGTGGAGCAGTCCCGGCATCCACCCGGGAACCAAACTTCCTAGTTTTTACCTGCACCTCACAGCAAGAAGGACCCTGGTCCGACCCTGTAAGACGCTATCTACCACAAGGGGCGCCGGTTCCCCACACGGTGTATATACTGTACTGTACCTGTAGGACGGCTCCACAGATGCAGCTGCTTAACTGTGGTCGACGGGTCTGCTCGAACAGACAGGCCGGGTTTATTCAGCAGCAGCAGGAGCAGCAACAACATAACAAATGCAAAAACAACAGTAACAGCAGTAACAACAACAAGACTGACATTATTTGTATTATACAGTTGCTACAATGTTGTACTAAGCACAAATCTATAATTGTGAAGACATTGATGAAGGCCGTATCTCATCCTTCCAGTTCGATACTTTATTAAATCACAAGTTCTCACTTGTGTTGTCCATAATTTCACGATCTTGCATGATCAACCTCCAGCTTATTCATTTCCATCTTCCTGAACCAGCTAACACTCCCTTCCTCACCCTCGTTTACCTCCTCACTCAGTATATCTTCCCCCTCATTCAGTCACACCTGGCGTCATAATCATATACATTCTCTAGCTTACATTACGTATAAGAATGTTTGCTTATGCTTTTATCTTCAAACATTAAGCAACTGGACACTTCACAAACAAACCAGAGTGAAAATCTGATAATGATTAACTGCAAAGATGACTTGTTTACCGTAAGAACTGGTTAAGTTCCTCTATGAATACGGCTATTGATCCCATCCCTCTCTTTCTTATCTCCTCCTCGTCACAGCCTACCCTTCCTCGTTATCTCCCCATCCCAGCCACCTCACCTGTCATCACTATCGTCCCGTCTAACCCATTTTCCTCGCCCTCTCCTCATTCTGTCCCCCTCCCCCTATGACACACACACACACACACACACCGCTCACTCTTCCTTATCTTAACTCTATCCCATTCACCTCACCCTCCCTCGCAATCTCCTCATCTCATTTAGCCATCTCAGTGTTCCATATTCTATCCTAACCCCTCTCGCTCGCTCACTCATTTTCACCCTCTCTTCTTACTTTTATCCTAATTTTCTCGCAACTCTTATACAGTGTAGCCAATGCATTTCCCTTTTTTTTTTAATCCCCTCACAGTCACACCTCAACCTCATTCCCTCCTCATTCCATCTACCATCCCTCATTCCTATCCTAGCCACCACCATTCCCTTTCCATTCCACCCACCACTCCTGCAAACCTCCTCCCACACCCCATTCTCTTCCCATCCTGCCCACCACCATCCTTTAAAATCCAACCCATCCCCATTCCATCCACTGCCTGTCCTACTTTCCTTCCTCATTCCCTTTCCCCACATCCTATTCCCTCCCCCCCTTTAAACCTACTACTCCTACTCATCCTACTCATCCCATCCCCCACACCCCTATCCATTACTTTTTCTCCTCACCCTACCCATCCCTACCCTTACATCCTTATTTCATCCACTGCTCTTCATGTTACCAATCCCCGTCCCTTACACTCAGACCCAACCATTGCATCATTGTCTCACCCTATTCATCCCTAACCCCCATACCCCATTCCACCTACTACCCCTCCGCCTCGACATCTCACACCATATTCCCTCTCCATTCTATCCACTACCCTATCCCTATCCCCCACACCTCATTCCACCCGCTACCCCTCCTATTCCTAGATCCCCAAACTTCTTTCCACCAGCAGCCACCGTTCCCCTCCACCCAGCCCTATCCCCAACCCTATCCCCCTCCATCCTTCCTCCTGATGCTGCTCACCCTTACACTCCATTTCCATCCCTTACCCATCCCCAACTCCATTCCCTACCCATCCCAGTCTCCCAATCCCATCCCCCCACTACCTTCACTATCCCTCCTCCCCTCCCTCCCACTCAACCCTACCCCTCTTGACACTCCCACCCCATCCCTACCCCTCCCCTCCCTCCCACCCTACCCCCACCCCTCCCCACGCCCCGGCCAGGGAGAGTGGGTTGGGGCCCTTGTTAACTTTCAATCATTCTGCGATAGTCATCTTCTGGGGCGGCCCACCTGCCCTCCCTCCCTCCCTCCTGCTCTCCGTAATCTACCTCACTTCTCTACTTTTCTCACTGCTCTCTCTCTCTCTCTCTCTCTCTCTCTCTCTCTCTCTCGTTGTTTCGTTATTTTGCCTATATTCGGTGTAGCTGGTGTAGTTTCTTTCACGCTCCTCTCATTCCCCGTTGCCTTATTCCCGTTTTCACAGCTGTTATCACCTTTGCTCTCCCACTTGCTCTTGTCTTTCTCAGATTCCATGCTCTAGTGTCTCCGCCTTTGTCTCCGTCGTTGTGTGTGTTTATCTCAATGTCAACAATTTCCTTCGTATTTCCTAATATTTACTCCTTAGTTTATACCATTATACATCCGTCTTTCTCCCTCTGTAGTCTCTAATTTCTGAGGCTTGTAATCCACCTCATCGTGAAAACATTGCCCACTGCCAAAAGTATATACATTTTTTTTTTATCTTTCCCACTCCCAAGGTATATAATTTCTACCTTATTTCGAATAAATACCTCCCCTGTATTTTATAGTTTTTACCTCAGTCCATTTACTCTCTACGGAACTCAGAGCTTCTTCCATTAGAGCTATTTAAAATTCATTCCCCGACTTTATATATGTGGATCGGTATATTAATCGTATCCATTATTATTCAGTGTTTTGTATTCCTTCCTTGGCTGTTCAGTCCTTTGCATATCATCCTATCTTCTCATGTGCAGTCCTCCAACGCCATGGACAAACACATCCTTATTCGCTACATACTTCGTCTCGTCTCTATAACTGTCCACCTTCTCATTCCCTTCACCATTTTCACTACTTACTAACCCTTTTGTGTTTTTCTTCTCTCCATTCTCGTTCTCCCTATTGTTCTTCCCCTCCTCCCTCCCTGCCCACCTCCCCAGGACCCATGTTTCCACTGAAATAAAAGGCATTATCTCAAACACGGCCCTATCCCCACCCATATTTTCCACCCTACTCCACCCAGCTCTTCCCTCCCGCGCCTCTCTCCTGCCGCATCCCCTGCAACCTGCTTCCCTTATCTGGCCCATCATCTCCTTATTCACCACGCTTCACCTATTTTTTCAACCTGCTATGCTCATCCCTCCGTTGTCTTCTTATCTAACTACTCATTACCTATTCCTTCCACTCTGATTAACCTCTCTACTTACCTCCCCATCCTTCGTTTTCCATCCCTCTACCCTTATGTAGCCCTCAAACTATATTCCTTCCACTCTAATTCACTCTCGTCCGCAGTTTCCTCTCCATCATGCGTCGTTATCCGTACATTCCACCCTAATTCACCTCCCTAATCACTTTCCCTCTTCACCTTTCCATGCTCATTAATTCCACTATAATTCAGTATTTTCCACATTTTCCCTCTCAAACCTTCATCACTTATTCCTTCCACTAGAGTTCACCTTTCTCCTCACTTTCCCTCATCATCCTGCCTTATTCAAGCCAACCATTCTAATTTGCTTCTCCACTCATTTCCCCATCACCATTTTTCGTTATCCATTCCCTCCTCGCTATCCGTTAGTCGCCTTTTTAGTATTATCCCTTTAGACATCCTTCCAAATTACCCTCTTCACTTCCCCCGGTATCTCCTGCATCCTCAATTCTCAACACCCATTCTTTCAAGCCCACACCCACCTTTCTCCCCAGTTGCTTCCTTATCCACTCTTCACCCAGATCAACTGACCTCCTCTACAGACCCCCCATGATATCCCCTCACCTGATCAACGTTCATCTTTTCTATCACCTTCATTTTCCTCTCCTTGTCCTTGTTCTCAACACCCATGTTCCACTCCTTCCAACTTCCTCCACTAACCTCTCCATATCTCACGCCCTACCAAATATTCCCTCATCTATTCCATTTCACCCCCCAACTTGCCTCTCCTCTCATAAGCTGCCCTCACACGTCTTCATCCATTCCATTGGATCTTCTCTATTATGCATTCCTCTCCCATCTCCTTTCCTCATACCTCCTTCAACCCTACCATCTTCTTCCAATCGTTTCTCCACTCGACAAATCTTATCCAATCCTTGCCACTGTCTCACCTTTCCCCTTTCCTTGTGACTCTTCCTTCAATCCCCCTAGCCTACCCAACTCCACAACTCTTCATCAACCCCTTCCACTCTGTCTCATTCACGTCTCCCCAGCTCCTACCCTCCAGCCTTTACTTATCTTCCAGCCTCCCTTGCTCTCCTATCCATCATCTAATTACCTTCCCACCTCATTACCCATTCCTTTTCACAACACTCATCTCTCTCTCAGTCTCCTAGTCTCATTACCTTCCACTCATTTAATTTTTATCCTTTACCCACCTTTGTACAAATTTCTTACCTTACAGTTTTCGTCTTTTTTTTTTCTTTTTTATACACTCCCACTCTCCCTCATCACATATCACTACAATGCCACTAACCTCCCCGATACCACTTCCCATCTCATGCTTTCTCCATCCATCACCCATTCTTTAACCACTTCTTTCCCACTTCCTCCTCTCATTATTTTTCACCTTTCTTATCAGCTTCAGTTACCATCCTTCAATAATTTATACCTTCCAGTCATCTCACTTCACCCCCCCCCCTCCATCTCCTGCCCCCACAAATCACCCAAACTCCTCTTATCACCTCTCCCAACACCTCCTCATACCTTCCCAATCACTTATCCTTTCTTGCCCCATTCCTCTTATCCTAATCCTTAACCTCCTCTCTTTCCACCTTCTGTCCTTTTGTTACCTCACTCCTCTTGCCCTATTCCTCAGTCAACTTTCCTGTCACTCCCTACTCCTTTACTTTTTCATCCCCTATCCCTCCTGTCTTATTCCCCAATCACCTCTTTCCATCTCCTTCCCTAACCATCCTCCACCCAGCTCATTCCGTCTTCCGTTCCTCTCCCATCTCCTGCTCCCACAATTCTCCCAGCCTCTCCCACTCCCTTCCCCCACCCTCTAGCCTCCCCACCCTTCACCCCAGCCTCCATAAAATCGTTGGAATGTCTACAAACACTGGCTGGTCTGGATCCCATGACCGCCACGACCTCTGTTTTGCCGGTAACCCCCGTCTATTTACACAAACCCTTTTTTTTCCTCCCCACCCACTCACCCCCTTTACATACTTGTTGATTAGTTGAATAGCAGTGATAAGAAAAGGGTGGGCGAGGAAGAGTCCGGGGTGAACTAGATGTCCGTGTCTGATCAGATTATATGGTCGTGAATGTAGCCAGTATTTTTTTTTTCTTTTTAATTTAAACCCAAACCTTATACTGTCATTTAGGCTTCCATCCGTCCTTCTACGCGTCTCTCTCTCTCTCTCTCTCTCTCTCTCTCTCAACTGTTTCACCCGCCCCTGGATAAGATCTGGACAAGATGCTAATTAAGAGAGGGGGAAATGCTGGATAATTCTCGACTGTGAACCCAGTATACCGGCCAGCTCTTCGCGGATTTGGCGGCCTATACTGCAGGGGTGCCTCTGGGTGGAGCTGTGGATGGATGGTGTGTGTGTGTGTGGGGGGGGGAGGGGAGGTGTTTTTTGGTGTGTGGTTGTGGATGTGTGTGTGTGTGTGTGTGGGGGGGTGTTTTTGTGTGTGTGGTTTTGGATGTGTGGGGGGGAAGGGGCGTTTTGTGTGTGTGTGTGTGTGTGTGTGTGTTTAAACAAAAGACTATACAGGCCACTTGAAAGACGTGTACCCGGAGAGTGGTAAGTTTCAATACTGATGCTATCATCCATTTCGATTAGTGTTGTGAGATATCCCCTGGTCAGGATAAAACAAAGAAAGAAAGAAAGCTCAATACATATTTCCTTAGAGAGAATTAAAACAACAAGGCGGCATTAGCTCAACGTCAGCCAACAAATGTATAAAAGCAAATCCCAGCAAGAAGAAACAGTCATCTGCATTAACGAAAAATGCTTTGTGCGTCTGATACTATGCTCGATGGCACTGAACTGAGGAAAGAACTGCTGTGATAGCGCTGACTCCACCACGGTCACGTCCCCGCCTCTTGTACCCTGACCGGCGTCCTTGTTTAGTGCGTTCATTGATTTAGTAGACCCTCCAGCTAGATGTTCGTCCACTCATGAGAGAAAAAGTTAGGAGGCTTATTTTCACAGTAATTTAGAGGAACACTTATTTTACCACTGGCCTTTTAGAATGATGTACACACCAATATTAGCCCATTCAAGTCGATGACGTATCTTAAATTTTAATCTTACCAGTTTCGGACGACTTTATTCATTAATCAGGTTATGAAGGAGCTATTTATGACTTTCTAAGTTCACCACTGCAAATGATAACTGCAAATTAGCAAGAATAACTTTCAATAATCCGTCATCGTTTCAAAACGTTAAAAAATTAAGTTTGCGATTCTACAGTAGCGTGTGAGTGCATTAAGCAGGGCAGGTTAAGGGTACAGGACACTAGAGAACTATGTAGGTATGTGTCATGAAGAGAGGGGGCAAGCCAAGTAAAGAAGGATAGAATATTAGAAGCGCGATAGGATGCAGAGGGAGGCAAAATAGAAGAGAGAAGGCAGGTATATACTAAGCACTGGTAAAGACGAGTTAAATGAGAGAGGGAGTGTTGGGTATGAGCGGAGACAATACGAAAATGAGGGGAATGCAAGCACAAACATGGTATAAGTAAAGATGCTTAGAATGAAAGAAGCAGAACAGGTTATGAGAGGAAACAGAAGGAAAGGGAAGGCAAGAGCAAAGTATAAACAAAGGACATAATAACTGAAGGGAAACAACGAGGGAGGGAGGCGAAAGTTAGCAGTGTGGGTGGATAGTTAGAATAAGAGAGACAGAACAGGTTGAGGGGACACAGTACAGAAAGAAAGGGGAAGATGAGTACAGAATATAGGTAAAGCGGGATAGAATAAGTGCAGTAGTTTAAGATATGAGGGGAGATTGCGAGGGAGGGAGGCGAAGGTTAGGGATGTGGGTAAAAAAGTGCAAATGGACTCCTAAACACGAGGGGGAAGACAGAAGAGCGGGGTAACCGAGAGATGGGTAATGAAAGAGGGGGTAACGAGGCGAGACGAATGGGTAAGGAAGGTAGGAGTTAGGGCAAGGAGGGGTTGAGAAGAGGGAGGAGGGCGAATGTAAGGCAGGAGGGGCTGAAAGGTGGGGAGAGAGGCAGGATATTGAAGGGTGCGGCACGGATGAGAAATGGAGTGGGAAGAGACAGCAAAAGTGGGAGATAAAAGTCAGGACAAGTACGGGTTAAGGAGAAAGAGGGAGGTGAGGAGAAAGGCAGAGAGGAAATGGAAGGAGGAAAAATGAACAGAGGAATCTAAGGATGTGGTATGGATGACAAAATGGGTGGATGTGGACAGCAAATGAAGGTAAAGAATGACGTACTGGGATGGCCAGATGAAGATACTGAAAGGTAGTGATAAGTAGGGTAAGTACAGGCGAAGGCAATGGGAGTTAGGCAGATTAATAATAGATGGATATGGGAGGCAAAGATATTGTGTAACGAGAATAAGGAATATCAGTAGGGATGGAATGACACTGGTAGATAAAGGGGTAGAATGGAAACTGGAAGGCAGCGGTAGATATAGTAAAAACAGCAAAGGAAACTAAAGAAGAATGGATGGGCAAAAAATGAAGAGGAGGTATGGAAGGTGGTGACAGGCAGGGAATACAAGAGTTTGTAAGATGACGAGAGAAGATGAAAGAAAATATTGGAGAACAGAATTAATTGGATTAAAACATTAAGAAAGAGTAACATGGCGGGGAAATAGAATGAGAGACATGGGAAATGCGAGTGAACATGGAATGAATAGTGATAAGAGACAGAAAGTTGGCACGACTCAATAAAACGTGCAAGATGGCACAAGATGAAAACAAATATAGAGTGGTAGAGCTTAAAGGAGAGTATGGAAGGCCTGTTAATCAGTAAGGAATGCAGGTGAATTTAATAATGTGAGAGGAGAGCAAGAAATACATGGCAGGATAAGGTTGGCAGGGGTGGGTAAGAGGCAGAGTTTACCCCAGTGTGCGCCTGGGTGCCCCTCTGGAATGCTGCTCCAGACTCACCTACTACCGCCCCTCAAACTTCAGCTCTGCACCCCATCAACATAAACTTCTTCCCAGCTAACGTTACCCTCTTACTGCAACCTCATAAAACTTCAACTCTGCAGCCTAACAAAAAAAACTCATCTATGATAACTTGACTTGCCTATCACAGCCCCTCAGAAACTCAACTCTTCACCTCAACAACACAGACCGTATCTTTGGTAACTTTACTCATCTAGTACCACCCCAGAAAACCTCAGCCCAGCACCCCATTAACACAAACCTCATCTCACTTAACCTAGTTTACTTAACTTCATTTTAACTTAACCTGGTAAAGTGAAAAGTAACCTAATCCTCTTCACTTTCAGATCAAATCAATGAATCTAACCTGAATTTACTATATCAAAGACTCGAGCACCCTCTTCCCATCCAAGCAGCCTAACTCGTTCGTTCCAGCTCGCTCTATATTTCCAAAATCTACCTTTGCACTCACATCTCTGCCTTTACTCAACCTTAATGATCATCCCGATCCTTCACTCTCTCTGGAAGAGCCAAGTATTTCAGCAGATCTAGATGCGTCCCTATCTAGCTAAACACTGCACAAGGTAAACCAAACAATGTCCAGTTTCTTGCAACCGCTTCACACTGCTGTCGTGGTATCAACTTTGTATGACTTTTCATCCCCAGACAGTTATACCATGCTTGAGGAGACCTTTGAACTGTGGGTTAAATAACAGCATTCATTAACCTTGTCATAACTGGAGGCTCTCCTAAGCTAAACAAAATGTCTGGCGATAACAAAGCTAACTAGTTCAATAAGTTATCGAAATAAAAGGATACCGCCATAGCTCTGCGCCTCTTACCATTCACAGTACGGACGCACAAATTATACTCTGTTCATTGTAACTTAGCTTGAAACTGTCATTTCTACCTCTTAAATGCTGAGCGTTAACAAGAGATTAACGCTAAACAGTAATGCTTGTCCCGAAGATGTGCCATGGAATGAATATACTCGTACACAGAGTCATACTAATCTCCTTCTTTTCCACCAGATTACAGAAGCAGGCTGCAAAAGGACGAAGGTCTCCGCCAAATAAAGGTAACCGACCTGTAACCAACGATTCCCACCATACAAGCTCTTGGTCCTCCAGCGTGCATACCGACCCTCTAGTTAGCGTCCGGAATGCTCTCGCCAGACAGCCCAGGGAAGGAATGCTGCTGTGAGTTCCGTGTCTACGCTGGCCTATTAACATCTACCCTCACGAAATTATAGACTTGGGTCCTCATTCTCGTTGGCTATGGAGGGTCTCTAGCATCTCCTACTGAGTGATTTATTCTCCTTACTATATTTTACTGTTCTATTATATGGTACTGATATCTTTTTTTTAATTTTGACAGTTTCCTTCCATAATGTACAAGGCATAAAAGATAGTATTAACGTGACAGAGGTAGATTTAAACTGGAAAGGAAGAGCTGCTGGGGAGCCTCCATAACCTACAAGAATTCGACCTTTGGGCTGAACATATCGACTAATTGCCTAACTTTTCTCTCTCTCTCTCTCTCTCTCTCTCTCTCTCTCTCTCTCTCTCTCTCTCTCGTGCAGGCATCTCAGCTTACTCCCTTCTTGTCCAACCATTTTATTTATCGTATCGCCAGGAAAATTATTACTAGGACACGTAACACAAGGAACGCATCATTAGGAAACGATAAAGAACACGATACAGTTCCAGCCAAAACACTCTAACGTAACCCATTCGGTCCGATGGCATCTAGTTCACAGTTTTCTCTTACCTCCACACAATTTCATACAATTCAGAAAAATCTCTGGTACTGAACGGGTTGATGAAAGTTTTATCTCACCCCTCTCATTCGTAGAGCCACCCTTAAGCTGACTCTAGATGTGTGAACGAAGCAAGGATACAAGTAAAATAGGTTATCAGAGTGAAGGTACGACGCTGTCTCCTAAATAAACGCACAGTGTTCACTATATGGCATACATACAAGAACAACAGAAAAAGATGAAAGATTTTTTTCGTATAAGTGGGAAACAGATCACAATCATGACCATATCTAGCTTGAAGCCCAGTGTTGTTTTTCATATATAATGCTATAGTTTACAGTACACACAAAATCAAGCTTACCATTTTCATCTTACAGAATTATAGATAACTCAGGTAATATCCATATGTACTCATTCAGGTAATCCCGAGTTCTTACTTTACAGAACATTAGTACATGAAGAATGCTTCGCCTGGTAAGGAAATCGTAAGATAAATGTTAGTATTTAACGGGCATGTCACTCTATTGGTATCCTCATCTGTCTCCTGAAGTTACACCAATCTGTTACGTGCAACTGAATGTAGCAAGACCCCAAAATAACGATAATATTTATGCTGCAATGAAGATATGCTGGGATAAATTTGGCGACAGAGGCAAGGAAAGAAGGGAATGAGATGGCAGATGATGAAACAACGGGACGGTGTGCTAAAAATGGGATACAATTATGAGTTTACGTAAGGATGCAACCACAAGGTACACAGATGGTACAGAGAAGGAATGGATGATTAGAGTAGAAACAAGGAAACAAAGGAAGGTGATGACAACAAATGAAGCATACGGATGGGGCGCTAGAACTGGGATATATGAGCTTACTTAAGGATGAGGGGAGGCGGGTAGACCTGAGATGGCAGACTGGAATCCAAGACATTTTTTGCTGGTTTCTGAAGACAACACAAACACAGTAACAACAACAACAACAGCCACAGTCATAACAACACCAGCAGCCATAGGAATAAATATGAAAGGAAATGTACATATGCTACTATGTGTAATTAATGAACCTGATTTAAGAAAACAATCGAATAAAGGTGTGTGTGTGTGTGTGTGTGTGTGTGTGTGTGTGTGTGTGTGTGTGTGTGTGTGTGTGTGTGTGTGTGTGTGTGTGTGTGTGTGTGTGTGTGTGTGTGTGTGTGTGTGTGTGTGTGTGTGTGTGTGTGTGTGTGTGTGTGTGTGTGTGTGTGTGTGTGTGTGTGTGTGTGTGTGTGTGTGTGTGTGTGTGTGTGTGTGTGTGTGTGTGTGTGTGTGTGTGTGTGTGTGTGTGTGTGTGTGTGTGTGTGAGTAACATGTACGACTAGCAAGAAGTGCCCCGAGACTTCCCCATTAAATAATGTGTCTGACTAGTTCCTGGTCCTACGTCTGGTCGGTGGGTGTGTGTTTATGCTGTCAGCGTGTGGGGCGTCCGGCTGAGTGATGGAGAGGGGTATCAGTGTGTGATTGTTAAATACCTGACCGGGCGAGGTGTGGCCGCATACGCAAGCACCCACTCCCTCCTCCTTACCATTTTTTTCCTCTCTCTCTCACCGCCTAACTATTACTCTGTTCCTGGTTATCTCTTAGTTTCTATTGTTCCTCGTTCTCGTATGCTTTATTTCTCGTTTGCGCTTCTCTCTTCGTTCGTGTTCTTCTTTCGTTAACTCTTCTTTACTCGCTTTTTCTACGCATTGTTCTAGTTATGTGTTAATTCCTCTTGCTTTTGTTGTCGTCATTCTCTTTTGCCTTCTCTCTCTCTCTTACTCATCTCTCACTAGGTCTTTTTCACTCGCTTTTTCTCTCTCATACCCCACTGATCACTTTTACGTTTCTAGTAATCTGTTAATTACTATAACTCATTGGCCTCATGTTGCTTCCTTTATCTTTTGACCTTCTCTCTCTTACTCTTCTTTTACTTCATCTCCTTTATCAGTTTTCTTTCTCTCTCACCACCTACCGCTAATCTGCTTCTAGATGTCTGTTATTTTCTCTTGCTCTTTGTTCTTCTGTTGCTCTCTCTCTCTCTTTCTCTCTAACTCTTTCCATCACTAGATCTATATATCACTTGTTTACCCTCTCACCACCTGCCTTTTAACTCTTTATTTCAAGCCATCTCAAATTGCTGTTCACTCACTTCTTTTTCTTTTCTTGTTTTCCCTTTCCCTCATACGTTGCTTCCATTCCTTCTTCCTTCGGGGTCTTGTCTGTCATTCCTCCCTTTATTTATTTTTTTATTTGTGTCAGTTTTTTTCCATTCATTATTTCCTCCTCATTTTCACTTCTTCCTCTCCGTCTCTCGTTATAGATTTTCGTTTCTCTTATTATTCCCAGTCCTTCCCCCCTTTTGTGCGTTTTTTTCCTCCCCATTTTGCCTATTGTACTCTTTCTAGGTATCTCTGCCCGTCCCCCCCCCCCTTTCTCTCATTCTTATTCACCCGTGTTTCTCTGACCAGTTCTGCATATTACTCTCTCTCTCTCTCTCTCTCATTCACCCGTGTTTCTCTGACCACTTCTGCCTATTACTTTATTTCTCTCTCTCTCTCCTCTTCGATTTCCCTTTCTTCCACGCTTTTTTCTCTCTCACCACCTCCGCGTATTGCTCACTTTCCGTCGTTCTCCAACTCTCTTTGGACCGTAATCTTCTTAGCTAAGCAGGCTGAATAGCACCTGTTCCTTACCTATTTGGCTTTGAAAATTGCACTCAAATATTCACTTCTAACTCAGTTGTGTAATGAATGGCGATATTTAACAGATAAATATAAAATAAATCGGGTTCCTGAAGTGTAATGTGTAAAATAAATCGCTAAGGGAGAGGTGTTAGGAAGGACTTTGTTTATACACTTCGTTGCCTCTCGTTCTTAGTTTTTTTTTTTTTTTTTTTTTTTTTTTTTTTAACGCCAATCTGTTTTCGTTTTTCTCTCTTCTCTCTTGGCTTTCGATATACATTTTTTTCGTTCTCTCTTTCTCTTTGCTTTATTTTTCTCTTCCTTCTCTCCTTTGTCCACTTTCTTTTGCGTCTCTCTTTTTCTCTTCTTCCCTCACATGCTTTACTATGTAGTTTCTCTCTCTCCACCTGTGACTGTTGCCTCATTCAGTTTTTCACGTTAATCTCTTCAAGTCCTCTCTTACTCTTCAGTCTCTCGTGCACTTCTTTCTTCTTTCCGTGTTTCTCTCTCTCTCTCTCTCTCTCTCTCTCTCTGTCTGTCGATCTCCGTATGGTCGACTATTTTATCATGCTATTCATTTTTTTATTCTTCTCTAGCTCCCGATTCCTTGTTTTCGCTTCACATTTACCTATTAATCAGATTCCGCTGATTTTTCATTCTCGCTCTCTTCCATTTCTTTTTTTCTGCATTAATTTTTCACCGCCCTGCATTTTTTTTTTTTTTTTTGCCACTTTCATCAATATATATATTTTTTTTCTCAAACTCTGGCCTTTTCTCGTACAGTTCGTCTTTTTTTCCTTCATTATTTTGTCCAGCGTCACTTTCCTTTCATTTTCATTCTTCTTCTTTTCTTCAAGTGCTCTGTCTTTACTGTTTTATTGCCACACATGCATAGTCCTAATTCCTCCGATCTGATATTTCCTCTTGTTCTCCATTTGTTCTTCATAGCCATCCATGCTCTTTACATCGATCCACTCTCCACTTCCTTCTGCTATCTCTCTGACAGCCTTACTCCATCCCTCTCTAACTCTCCCATTTCCGTCTACCGCTTTCCAAATTTCATCTGTAATCTTTATCTTTACCATGCTCTTAGCTTCTCTCCCTCTATACATCTCTCTTCTTTTCCTCCTCTTTACTCCTCTCTCTCTTTCTCCAACTTCCTTCCCTCTTTCTACCCTCTCTCTTCTCTCCACTTCTCCCGGTACCTCCCACTCCATCTCTTCAACCTTATAACCTCATAACTCCTCCTCTCTTCTCCAGTCTCTCCCACGCTTTACTCTCTCACTCCAATTCCTCATAGATCTCTCTCAATCCCTCCCTTCCTGTTCTTTTCCTCTCCACCCTGGCAGTCACGGTCTCTCTTTCTCCACCTTCTTCTCCTCACCATATATCACCCGCAGCCTCTCTCTCTCTCTCTCTCTCTCTCTCTCTCTCTCCCCTCCAAGTCACAGCCTCCCTCAGCCTGCGTGTGTCCCATCCCGATTGTCCCGGGTTTTTATGGTTCCCGTGTGTACTATTTCGCCAGGCGGATGGGAGTTGCGTGAGAGAGTCTGCTTACTCCCAGCCTCCTCAGCCTCCCTCTGCTCATTTCGCCGTCCTCTCCGTCCCATATCCGTGTATTGCTAGGCTAGTGTGTATATTTGTCCTGTTTTCTATACCACATGTGTTTATTCCCTGTCTTCTGTCTAAATTATTGTGTTGTTTTCCCGCCTTCTTTCTCTTTACTTACATTCCCCTCCGTTCCATATTCGTGTCTTGCTAGCCTCATGTCCTGTTTCTGTATCCCACATCCGCTTATTCCCTGATTTCTGTCCATATATTTGCTGTTTTCCCCCGTCTTCTCTCTCGTTACTTACTGGTACATTCCTCCCTGTCTCATATCCGTGGACTGAGAGGCTTGTGTCTGTGTACCTAAAATTTTTCTTGAGCTCATATCGCCTTATTCTGCTTTCTGTCCGTATATTTGCTATTTTCCTGTCTTTAAGACATTCATTTCGCCGTTATCTCCGTTCCATATTCACGTCACGTGAGGCCTATGTCTGTTTTTGTGTTTTTCCCCATCTCGTATCCTAGTGTATTTGACCTGTTGATTTCCAGTCATTCATTCGCGTATTTGCCTTTTAATTGTCTCATGCTTTTTTTATCGTACTTCTCTCCATCCCATATCCGTGTCATGCAAGACTGATCTCTGTGTAATTGTCCTTTTCTCTGTCTCGTATCCGTTCCTTCCTGCTCTTTTATTCCGGCATTCAGCTTGCTTGACAACCCAAGTTAGTTTTTCCCAAATTTCTGTCCGTTTTCTCGCTGTTCTCTCGTCTCCTCTTCATTAGTTCACTTCCCTCTCCATCCTGTATTCGTGTATTGCGAGGTTCATGCCTATGTAGTTACCCCTTTCTCCTCTACTGTTGCTCTTTTGTCACCTGTCCGGTTTGGCTTCCAGTCCCTTCTCTGTTTATTTCCGGCACCCTGTCTAGGTATTTGGCGTTCTCCCCTTACCTGTCCGTTCATTCACCTTCGTTTGTCTCCTTTCCCGTTCATGTCCAGTCTCTCACCAGTGATTCTTGACGCTCTCCTGCCTTCTGTCCTTTGGTTCGCCTTCGTGTCAGTCCCACAGTACCTCTTCTATCTTTGGCCCGTCTGATCAATTTGTATATTATTCATGCTACTACCAGACAAATTTATTCAGCTGAGGGAGGCCTTTTCAAATCTGAGGGGTTAGATTGACATTCACTACCCTCTTCGCTGCCAGACATCATTCCAAAGTTAAATAAAATCGTCTGGAAGAAGGAAGAATGTAACAAACTCAGATCATCGTGGTGAAGGAGTTAATCGCCACTCCTAGTATCCCGTCCTGTGCTGCTCTATTCGTCTCTCTTCAGTTGTGTGTGTGTGTGTGTGTGTGTGTGTGTGTGTGTGTGTGTGTGTGTGTGTGTGTGTGTGTGTGTGTGTGTGTGTGTGTGTGTGTGTGTGTTTCATTTGTCGTCATTTCGTTTCATAACCGCTTCCTCGCACCGCATCGAAGTTTCCTGGATAATATATAGCCACCCCAACACAGTTTCGTTATGCACTTATCATCAAACACTCCAAAAGCCTTCCACACTTAAATCCATGCAGTTGGCGTTGGGTGGAGGAGGATCACTTCTCCCGTGAAAGAAAGTGATGTTCCTTGGCACTACGGATGGATCAGATGTTCTTTGACACCTGTAAAATATGGCTTGAGCGAGCATAGTAGAGTTGCTCGCCCATATCTTGAGTGTGCAAACCCGTGTCTTTAATATACATACATACATACATAAATACATACATACATACATACATACGGTATGTATCCTGAAATGTCTTCAATTTCTGTGTGATTACAGGCCATCGTCATCTTCCCATGTTCCGTAAATCGATGTTTTTAGAGTAGCACCAATCTACCTATTTCTCAGGTATCACAATATATGTATAAATGTACATTTATATTAAATATCGTACCTGCGTGAAACCTGCCGCATCAGAATTCAATGGACTGCTCTTAAAAATGTATAATAATGGTTACAGTATTTAGGTATTATTGTCTGAGAACACAACTGTACTGCTGATTCCACTGCAGTTCTACCTGCCAATTTACCAGCCATTCTTCTCACTTCGCATCCTTTTGTTGACTTTCTTCCGTTCAGTGATACGCAATAGTCTTTGTCTCCCGTCCTCCATTCTCAAAGTCCAAAGGAGGTGAACGATCTGCATTACCCAGTCGACATTTGTACCATTGTGTAAAAATATCAAAATAAAGGGCAATATACCCCTTCAGTATGATTACAACTTATATTTCTTAACTTTACTATTGTCAATGGATTTGGTTAAGGCTGGCAGAGACCGGCCGTAATAATGAGGTTAGAGGCAATCTCCATTAACCTCTTCATTACGAGCTATCCTTCCTCAGTCGAATGAAATCGTCTGGCGGTAAGTAGGATATAAAACAACCGCCATAGTATTCTTAGGAGTGAGGGATAATATCAGACGTTGCATTAAACTCTGTGATTATCAAAATTACCCCTCCCACACCCTAAGTCCTATATATTCCTTCAACGTTGTCTCTAAATTCTGTCTCTGTCTGTCTGTCTGTCTGTCTGTCTCTCTCTCTCTCTCTCTCTCTCTCTCTCTCACACACACACACACACACACACACACACACACACACACACACCAGTTTAAAATTTACTACATGAACCAACAGACCGAGATGAAATGAGGCAAACACACAGAGATGAAAAGCAAAGAAAAATGGACAGATGAGAGAGAGAGAGAGAGAGAGAGAGATTCCACTAACCGCCATGTAAGCAGTGAGGTGATAAATAAGAGGAGGAAAAAAACTAACTCGGCAAGAAAAACATCCTATAATGACTGGCGATATTCTGTGCATTAAAGAGAAAAACAAGGCGAAGAAAACCTGATTATTTTCTTACGTGCCTGAAAAAGGAATAAAATAATTGCGATGTTTTACCTACCGTATCAAAAAAAAATTGTTAAAAAAAGACAAGAATAAGAATGGCGAATTTTCTTAGGCAAATAAGAAAAAAAACTTCTGTCGGCTGAATGAAGTGACGAGGTGGAGAATAAAAGAGTGAAGACAAACAGTTGGTGTGGTGTGGATTGCTCTCTCTCTCTCTCTCTCTCTCTTTCTGCAAACTGGCTCTCTGTTCTCTCTCTCTTTTCCCTAGGTATCTCCCTTTTTCTCTCTGACTCAGTTCTCCCTTCGTCGTTCTGAGTTTCCTCCTTCCCTTCTTTTCCTTCACCTGAGAAGTCTTTCATAATTCTTTCTCTTCCTCTCCTCCTCCCACTCCCCTCCACACTCACCCACACCCACACTCACTCACCCACACCCACACCCTCCCACCCACACTTTTCCCACCGGGCAAGGAACCAGAAGGCATCCTCCAGTGGTCCAGGAAGGAGGAAGGGAGATTAGAAGTGAGGGAGGGAAGGGTGGAAGCAGGGAGAGATAGTGGGGAGGAAAGAAGGGAAGAGGAGCGCTTGGAGATGTGTACGAGTAAAAGGGTGGAAGAGAGGGAAATGATACGGGAGAAAGGTGTAGGAGTGACTGTGTGTGTGTGTGTGTGTGTGTGTGTGTGTGTGTGTGTGTGTGTGTGTGTGTGTGTGTGTGTGTGTGTGTGTGTGTGTGTGTGTGTGTGTGTGTGTGTGTGTGTGTGTGTGTGTGTGTGTGTGTGTGTGTGTGTGTGTGCGTGTGCTGGCTATGTGGACACGATCTTCTCTTCCTGTTCGATTCATCTTCACGTTGCTATCCCTCTTTGTTCCTGACTCCTCTTCTTTCCTTTCGCATTTCTTTGTTCATATTATCTTTCTCCTTCAAGGACTCATCCACTCCCTTTTCGAGCAAATGTTTTCACTATCATCTTACCTAAAATTTTTCCTGTTGCTGTCTTTAATTTTCCTGCTCTCTAATTTCCTTGGTTGTAGTTCATTTTCCTGTCTATTTTCTTTTTTCCCCACTGTTCCTTCTTTTTCATCTTTCCTCCCACAATGACATGACTGCTTCATTATCCCTACTTTTTCCTCTCTTTTTTTATCGTTCCTTCATTTTTATTTTCTTCTGGTTGTCTTTTTTCCTCCTATTCTTTTCTTAATTTCATCTTTTTTCTTCTCTTCCCACAATTATATACTTTAACTCTCGTTCTCGCCCATTTTTACTCATTGTTTCTTCATCTTTATTTTCTTCTCCCTTCCCACAATTGTTTCCCTCCTTCGTCTCTCTCCAACCAAGCATGCATTCCTCCTCCTCCTCCAACTTTTCCCTTGTTTCTCCTTCGCCAGTCCACCCCCCCCCCCTCCTCCCGGTCCCACAACCCACACGCCCGCCCGCCCGTGTGGTCTCTCACGTCACAGGGCCACGGGGGGCCGCCCTCACTACACTCTCTCACCCCATCCCACCCTCACTTGTCTCTCCACCCTTTTTTTTTTCTCTCACACACAATCACGTCCCTGCCATTTCTTCCTACACGTTTGGAGTATGTACAAATATTTTGGTGGTGCTCATCACTTACTGTGTCCCCATCACCTCCCATCCCATTATCTTCTCAGTCTTCTACTTTCACAACACATTTTTTACATGTTTCGTCCTCACTACATTCTGCTGAACAACACACATCCTCTACCACCTAAAGTGCTTATGGCCACCTAAGATCAACTGAGTCATACCACTGACATCAGCCCCTATTTTGTTTCCTCGTATTTTATATTCATTTACAAGCCAGAGGTGATCGTTGCATGCATGTGCACAACAGTTTACTTGCTCTCGTGTTCCCATACTTGCATCTTCTCAATTTTCTTCACTCCAGGTACGGATATCCAGCAAGTCTCTACCAAAATATGTAACTGTGCCGTTTACTTTTACTGTAACTCGACTAGCCAAAATTCTTCTAAAGAACAAATTCTTTCCACTTGTTTTCTATTTCATTTTAGGGGATTTCAATGTTCACTGTTACCTCTGGTTTTACTGGCCAGTCTGGTTAACAAACCTATTTTTATTCCAATCATAAGTTTGTGCAGGACTCTGCCCGTATCCCTGACCGCCTTGGAGGAGTTTCTGCATTTTTTTAGTTTCTTAAAACTGATCTTTTTGTTTTCTTTAATTTTAAAAACTGTGTTTCTCCGATCACAACCTATATCAGCAGCCTGTCCTGTTGAACCAGTAAGGCCTGTACGCCTTTATGAAAAGCGGTATCTATGGCAATACGGTGCTGTAGACTGGGATGCTCTTTCTTTCATTTCACCACAATCTTTCACATGTTATCCCTCATATTCAACCTCAGTATCCCTGGACTGATTATTGCTTCCACGATTGAGTCATCTGAGTGTGCTCTGCATATTAAGGAGGTTATTTCTCTCTCTTATCTAATGTTGTCCAAAACTAGAGGATAGCTTTTTACTTTGGCCTGGAATGGCAAAACAATGCTGTTTGTTCCAAGTGCAATGAACTTTCCAATACAAACCTTTACTCACTATTCGCAGCTTGTTAAAAAATCAGAAACTTCCTTCTTCTCCCACTCTCCTTTCCACAAAGATGATTAGCTGTTTCGTCCTCTGATAGCTTTGAACTCTGCTGAAACTTGTCTTCAACTCTCCTCTAGATGGTTTATGTGCTGGTTCTCCTTCATCCACTGATTTCCTCACGCCTGTCATTAAATTTCTTCAAAGGCTGTACTTTCTACCCTTCCTACCTTCAGCGCTAAGAACGCCTGTAGTCCTGTTGGGGGTCTCTCCTGCTGTTCTCAAGAAACCTACTTCCATGCTGATACCATGCCAAGACAAACTCTTTTGCCTCTGATTCTCAATCTGCACTTTTCTTTCTTGCTAGAGTTTGTTTATATTCACGGTATTTTGAGGATGGGTGACTGTTCCCAGAACTATAACTATCGTTCAATTGCCTTAATCCCTTTTGCTGCTAATCTTTGGGTCTGCCCTTAGCAGGAAGACTACGAATCATTTTCTTTTCGCATAACGTCTCTGATCGTCTGTATGGGTCTTGCCAGGTAAGCTCAACTGCAAGTCTTCTCTCATTTCAATCATATTCCTGATTGTCGCCCTTCCGGGATTCCAGTTAAACCTTTGGCGTTACATTAAGATACTCAAAGACCCCCGAAAGGATCCGGCAGAGAACTTTAATTTTCCTACAATCTCTATCTCTCTCTCTAGTAATTTTACAGCTGCTGTTGTAGACGAATAGTGTTCCTCTAAAGCTATCAATAGCGGTGCTCCACTGGGTTCTGTACTTTCAGCGACACATATCCATTCACCAGTGACCTTCTACATTGTACCTCAAGCCCTATCATCTTATACGATGATGGCTCTACTTCTCACTTCTACTGTACACTCACTCCTCATACCGCCCAACACAACAGTTGAGGCACTGGCTCACTCTTCTGATTTATTTCTTACTTCTGATCAGGGAAAAGGAAACGTTATTGTTTTCTATGCCTTAAATTATCAATTCCTTTCTTTCATCTCATCATAATCTTTCACAAGACTATCATCTTCATCCACAGTATCCTTGCTGCAAGTCTGTAGCAACACATTCACATCTCCCTTCTGGTCGCCTCTCTAATACATGAGTTGTGCCGTACTCTCAGCCGCTGAACTGTCTTTCTCAATATATCTTTCCCACTTCATTCTTTGAAACACATTGTGTCCGGGTATCTCGAAATGAACTGATCATTACTTTCGTTTTCTTTCGTTCAACTTTTTTGTGGAAGGGACGAGCTTTGCAAGCTATCGGCATTTGTTTTTAAATTAAAAAACTACATCCTCTCACCACACCCACCTTCATTAGCCTTCACTTCACAACCCATCTACCATACACTCACATCACATCTCAACCACACCGCACACCCTCACCCGTAATACACCCTCACACCACATTAACTCTCCTCCTCTTACTGACTCCCTTCAACCTCTGTCTCTTCGCCGCACTGTTGCATCTCTTTTCTATCGCTACTTCAATGGTCACTGCTCCTCTGAACTGTCTGCTTGCATTCCTCCACCTCTAAACGGGCGCGTAGCACCCGTCTAGCAGCAAACTCCCATCCCTTTTCTGTCAACTCTCTAATGCAAGAGTTAACCGTTACTCCCAGTCCTTCATTTATGCAACAGGTCAACTCTGGAACTGTCTCCCTCTACCTGTATTTCCTGCTTCCTACGATCTCCAGTCTTTCAAACGCAGTGAGTCCAGGCATCTTGAAATGATAGGATCCTGAATTTGGCTCTCCCTCGTATTTTGTTTTTCTCTAGGAAGGAACAGTTATTGCGGGCTCATGGCCTTTGGTTCCTTCTTCCTAGCATAAAAAAAAAATACTACACTCACTACGTCCCACCCACACTAGCCTACACCCTTTTACTTCATCCCACCCACAATACACTCTCATCACACCCAATTCACATTACACACTCACCACATCCCACTCACAATACGAGTACACCCTCTCACTACATCCTAACTACACTACATTCTCTCATCCACAATACACTCTCCAAAACACACTACACCCTATCACCCACAATACACCCACTCACCACATCAAACCCACACCACACCCTCACGAACAATAAACTTTCTCATCATATATCGCACACAATACACTGTCTCACCATATCCAACTCTCACTACACCCTTCCATCAGATTCAACCTTCACTGTACCCTGTCACGATATTCTACCTCTCATGACACTCTTTCACTATACCTCAACTCTCACTACACTCTCTCACCATATACCAACTCTCACAACACCCTCTCACCATATACCTATTACTATACCGTATCTCCATATCGCAACTCTCACTACACTCTGTCGCAATTCTCACTACACCCTCTCATCATTTCCCAACTCACCACACTGTATCACCAAACTGCAACTCTAGCAACACCCTTTCACCCTGTCCCAACGCTCACTTCTCTCACCATATTCCAACTCTCACCACACCCTCTCTACTCTCTCACCACATTCTCACCATATCCCAACCATCACCATACTCTTTCACCAAATCTCAGCCCTCACATCGCCATCATAATACCTCTCACCACATCCTCACCCTCTCGCTGCACACCATCATCCCTGCACCTTCTCACCACATCCACCTCGACACTCCCTTACCACGTGCCACCCTCAGTACCATCCACACTTATAAAAAAAGAAAAAAAAATCCACCTGCATGCACTATATCACTAATTATCACTAAAAATTTCATCACTTGCCGCCTAATATTCCGTTTAATTCAGACCCTCTGTGAATGGGCAACCGTGGTATCTGACACAAATTTAATCTTTCCTCTCATTATCGTCTTCCCAAGCTCTGATTTATATTTTCACCCAGAGAGAAAATCAAGAATGATGAGAGATTAATCAAGGATGAAAGTCCGAAATTTTTAAAAATAAACGAGTTCCATGCAATAATGTAAGAAAAGGTGAGAGGCTGCAAAACACAATATAATTAAGAGACCAAATCAGCATGAATACAGGTGAGAATCTAAAACAAAAGGATAAAAAGGAAGACTGCAAGACAAAAGCATAAAATTACGACAATCCAAAGATAAATGTTGGTAAAGGTGAGATACTGGAAAATAATATATAGCGAAAGCAAGAGATAACAGGATAGCAATATTTGTAAAGGCGAGAGACACCAAAGCAAAATATTTATAACATAAGAATGCCATAACAAGAGACAGAGACGGGATAATCGAGGAAACGAAGAGGAGGCAAAGGTCACAAATGAAGAAGAGATGAATAGGGAAACAACACAAAGGGAATGGAAGAGAGACGAGATGATGGACGAAGAGAAATATACTGGTAACTGTGCAGAACAAAGGAAAAGGCGAGAGGGAAAGAGAGAGGCGTAAGAATAAACAAAGAACGACAAGGAAGGAAAGGCATATGAGGAGGTGACAGGCGAGGAGAGAGTGAAGTGAACGCGAAGATAAGAAGGAACAACGAAGGAGGAGAGAAAAGGTGAGGAGAGAAAAGAAAGGAGTAGAGACGGTGGAGGAAGAGTGTGAGTGGGGAGGATCACATGGTGGATAATGTAACCAGGTGGTGGGGGGGAAAAAAAAAAAAGCGAGAGAGAGGTGGTGTGTGTGTGTGTGTGTGTGTGTGTGTGTGTGTGTGTGTGTGTGTGTGTGTGTGTGTGTGTGTGTGTGTGTGTGTGTGTGTGTGTGTGTGTGTGTGTGTGTGTGTGTGTGTGTGTGTGTGTGTGTGTGTGTGTGTGTGTGTGTGTGTGTGTGTGTGTGTGTGTGTGTGTGTGTGTGAATTAAGATAACATCAAAAACTAAATTCTCTGTACTAATTTAGACAAGAAAACAAACACACACGCACCTAATATTTTCCTCCAAAACAGACAACCTTTCTAAATCCCTTAATCCCTCCCACAAACACTCCATCCTTGCCTACGCTCCTCCGATATGGGGACAGTCGCGCCACGCCAGTTTCCCGGCCCGCCTAAACACTGGAGCAGATTAATTGTCAGTATTTGGTAACCAGAGTTGTGGACAGACGTTGACCTCCGTTGATACTGAAGCGCATATAGAAAGGCCGAGGTTATACTAGTGGCAGCTAAACTATCCTCATATCTATTGCCTGACGCCTTATCCTGCGAGGGGTGGTCTGGTAAGCAGCTAGTCAGTCTATGTTTTTTATCTGTTGCCTGACGTCGTATACTGTGACAGGCGGCAATGCACTTCGATAGTATGTGTTTCTTCTTTATTGCCTGACGCCGTATCTCGAGAGGAGTGGCCTTGCAAGTAAAATGGACTCTCTAACTACGCCAGCCCCCGTAGCCCATTATGAGTGGCCAGATAATTAACGTTCAACAGAGCAGCAAGCCACTCTTAAGATGAATAAAATCTAGTACCATTTATCGGAATATAGTAGAAAATATTTATCACGTTCTGAATGAAGACAAAAGATCCATGTCTTTTTCTCTAGAATCCTTTTTTTTTATATATATATATAGGTCACAAAGACATGCTACTGATGCAAAGAAACACAGAATGAGGTTAGAAGATTCATCACCATCACAACCATCACAACCACCACCACCACCACCATCATCACCATCACCACCATCATCATCATCATCATCAGCGTGTGTGTGATAGTAAAGGAGGAGCGGGGGGGAGAAACGGTGGTGGTGGAATGTGATAGTGATGGTGGTGGGAATGAAGATTTATTTATCTATTTATTGCCCGACGCCCTAATCCCGCAAAGGGTGGCCGCAGACAAAACGCCTCCAAGTCGCTCTGTCACCCACCATTTGACAATCCTCCCCCAAACTCACTCCCCCCCTCCCTCATATACCTCTCAACTTCATCCCTCCACCTCATCCTCGGTCTACCCCTCCCTCTCCCTCCCTCCACCTCACCTACATACACCCTCTTAGTCAGTCTTTCATTCTCCATTCTCTCCACATGTCCAATGAAGATGCTGGTGGAAATGATGGTGATAGCGATATTTTCATGGTGGTGCATATAAAAATGATAGATGGCGGTGGTGATAGTGGTGGTATTGGTATATATGCAAATGGAAATTATTTGCAGTGGTGATGGAAATGACAGAAGATGCTAAGGAAAGTGGCAGTGATAGTGAGGGCCTCGATGGGATGCTCTGATGGTGCTGGTTCAGGCTGAGATTATGATGGAAGTATGGTGGTGTTACGGGCAGAGGTGAGAGTGGTGGCGCAGGAGGGTATGAAGGCGCTGGAGTGGTCTTGGTGGTGGTGGGAATATTCTGATTGTGAAGGCGCTGGATGTGATAGAGATGTTTGTGGTGATGAAAGTGATTTGACGGTAGTGGAAGTGGTGGCGATGAAGGTTGTGTAACGAATATGGATGCAATGAAAGTGGTATACTGTCCACTTGACCTAAAATTGCTCTCTCTTCTTCCTGAATGGCGGAAAAAGTAACTCCCCAAAAAAGTAACACTAGACAAGACTGTCAGCATATTCAAGATAATGTTTGATGATCACGCAGCTACAGTACACCAAAATGCTTCTGTGAAAATTGGCATGATACAATATCACAGGATCTCAGAAAGTGGGGTATTATATGGTTTTTACCCGAATTCCTTTAAAAGACCCAAATAAAAAAAAGAGGAGTTTGGGCTATGACGCTAGGAACAATTATGCCAGGTTCGACGCGAACTGATAATGAAATAAAAGGATGGCGCCAAGTTGGAAAAGCATTTGGAAGCATGATGAAAGAAACAGAAGTACAGCAGATCTCCACACTTTGATGTGGAGATTTAAATATGGTGCTAATAACGAAGAAGTGCTGTAAAAAGGATAGAGCCACGGTATTGTCTTAACTGCCACTGATTTATATGAAAGAAGCTACAAAATGAAAAAATCTCTGCCGAGTTAAGGTTAACGAAGTATAGCATTAATGACGGGGATGTGGTGGCAGTGTTGTGAGCAGTAATAGAGAGCAAATGCAGGTTCAACTGCTGGTGTCAGATGCAATGGCTGAGGTGGTGCAGGCGGTGACGATGATGAAAATGAAACGCTGCTGATGTAAATGGAAGAGGTGGTGATGATCGTACAAGTGCTGGTGCAAACAGTGGTAACAATGAAGCTGGCAGTGGGATGGGGTGGGCAGTGCAAGTGGTAGTTTGTGATGAAGGTGGTGGTGCAAGTGACGTAGCGTTACTGTGCAAGGGGTGGAAACAATCGTGTAGGCTGTGCGCGTGGCAAAGTGTGATGGTGTATGTAGGAGTAGGAGAGTGAAGGCGATGGACGTAATGATGCAGGTAGTGCAAGTGGTACCGTGTGATGGTGCATCTGGTGCAACTGGAGGTACAATGTGAAGATGTAGGTGGGAGTGGTACAGTGTAAGGGTGTTGGTGGTACATTTTGATAACCTAAGTGAAGTTTGTGCACTGATACTTGATAGTGTGGTGATGTAGGTGAAATGGTAGTGTGATAGGCCGTGTGGTGGAAGTGGTAGTGTGATGGTGTATGTGGTGGAGTGTGCGGTACAGTGTAATTGTGCAGGTGAAGTGGCAGTGTTATGGCACATGTAATGAAAGTGGTACAAAGTGATGGTGTGCGTGGTGGGAGAGGCTTGGCATGATAGAGACTACGGCACGAGTAACAATTAGCAACAATATCTGGAGTGAGAGTACCCGTCGTAACTCCGAGATGGGGGTCTGGGAGTGGCAGCCTAGGAGGGGGGACGAGGAGGGGAGGGCAGGGGACGAAGAAGCGAGAAGGTAAAGAAGGAGACGGTAGAGGGAAAATGGGAGAGAGAAAGACAAAGAGGGGGTTAGGTGAGGTAGTGGGAAGGTGGGAGAGGGTAGGGAAAGAAAGGGTGGAGGGAGGGGGGTATGGGGTAGAGGAAGAGAAGGTAAAGGGAGGGAGGGAAGGAGAGGGTAGAGGAAGAGAAAGTTGAAGACAAGAGGGAGAGGGAAGAGAAAGTTGAAGACAAGAGGGAGAGGGTAGAGAAAGAGAAGGTGGAGGGAGGGAGGGAAGGGAGGGAGAGGGTAGAGAAAGAAGACGTAGAGGGAAGATGAAGAAAGAGAGAGAGAGAGAGAGAGAGAGAGAGAAATGGAGAAATGAATTCCCCGAGCTAGGCAACTAAGGCCATATAGCCCCGCTGGGGTTACAGGAGGGAGCTACCCCTCCCGGCAACGGTAGCCCGGGCGAGGCTCGAACTTGCGACCTCCCGATCACAAGCTCAGCGCGCTACCACTGTGCTACCGCGTCCCCCAGAGAGAGAGAGAGAGAGAGAGCGAGAGGGTGAAGGGAAGTACTGATGGTAGAGGGAAGAGAGGGAGGGAGTGGATGGTGGGAAGAAGAGACAGCAGAGGGAGAGAGTGGAAAGAAGCTAGAAAGAGGGAAAAGAGAAAGAAGGGGAAAGGTTGGAGAGTGTAAAAGGAAGGCACACACACACACACACACACACACACACACAGAGGTTCAAGGACTAACGAAATCAGATAAAGTTCGTGAAAGTAGAGGGAAGAGGGAAGGACAGAGTAGGGTGTAAAAGAGAAACTGGACAGAGTAGATGAGAGATATAGAGTAGATGGAGAGGTAAGTTTCAGGAAGGGAGAGGAGGAAGAGGGACGGAAAGAGGGTATGGGAAGGGAGAAAGATGAGGGAGGAGGAGAGGTGAAAGGAAAAATGATAAGGCAGAGGCAGGAAGATGGAGAGAAAAAAGGAAGGCAGAAGACATGGCAGAGGGAAGACGAGAAGGCAGACGAAGAGGGAGTGGTGGGAAGAGGAGAATTTAGAGGGAGGGAGAGAAGACTCAGGGATAAGGCAGAGGGAGGAAAAATGAAAAGGGAGGAGGAAAAGGTAAATGGAGAAGCACAAGAGAAGGAAGATATAAAAACAAAAAAGACAGGGTGAGGAGGCAGACTGGGAAGAATGGAGAAGTGGGACCGAGGACTGATGTGACGGAGAGGCGCAAAGTGAGTCAGAAAGAAAAAAAAGAAAAGAAAATATACCGTACAGTACATGAGATGGAATAGGGAGGGGTGGCAGATAGGGCAGAGAAAAGAGAGAGAGAGGATAGAAGAAACAGGCGAGGAACTAAGGGTATATAAACAGAGAGTACGTGGAGAGAAAACAGAAAACCAACGGTAAATTTAGCAACAGTTGAAGGAAAATGGGCGAGAAGAACAAACAGATTAAAGACGGGATAAGCACAGCGAGGGAGCCAGGAAATCACAGAGGAGGCGACGGAAGAAACGAGATGAGGTGAAGGAAGAGCAGACTCGAGATGACAGAAAAATGGAGAAAGTAAAAACCAGAGACAAAGGACAGATTGAGGAAGAGGTATATAAAAAGGATAAGAAAAACATAATCACAGGACAAAGGAGGGGGAGTGAAAATGAGGTGAGGAGAATTGGGTTTATCTCCCCAAATTCCCACCTGTAAGAAAAATATGAGAACTAAAAAAGGTTGTGTGTGTGTGTGTGTGTGTGTGTGTGTGTGTGTGTGTGTGTGTGTGTGTGTGTGTGTGTGTGTGTGTGTGTGTGTGTGTGTGTGTGTGTGTGTGTGTGTGTGTGTGTGTGTGTGTGTGTGTGTGTGTGTGTGTGTGTGTGTGTGTGTGTGTGTGCAGACTTGATAGTCCGTTCCCTAACGTCCAGCGGCTTTCCTATGTGCCACACACTTTCACATGTCACCGCTTCCGCATTTATACTGAATACATGCTAAAGCTGTCTCAGTTATGACTGGCGCAGGCTAATGGTATGAGTGGGGATGGGTTTATCAAAAGTGTGTGGGCCCTGGGAGAGTAGTAGTCCGTTTTAATTAAATTCATATCAACAAACTGTTCCCTGCCCTTGTTTTGGATCGAACTCCGGTTCTTTCGGATAACAGCCAACTTCTCTAGCCACTCGACCCCACCCCCCTCCCCAACTATGACGAAAGAGCATTGTAGCATACACAGATAACAAAAAAAAGAAAAAGAAAAAAAGGCGGAATGAGACGTAATGATACGGCTAGGAAACAAACTGGTGAAAAACAGGACGGCGAGGCAAAGAAAAGAGGCTGAAATTGAAGAATGATATGGGGGGAAAAAAATGGAGCTGGCGGAAGAGGGTTAAGGAGAGGGGGTGAGAAGAATCGTGGCAGAAGTGACGAAGCAAAAGGGTAAAAAGAAAATAGCGAAAGGGTAAGAACGAAGGAGTGTGGGAGAGAGACTGGGGATAAGCGCAGGCGAATAGTTGAGGAGAGGTGGAAGAATGGTGGAGAAGAAAAGTTTGGGTGACGTGAAATATTAGCTACACGAGTTACATGAGCCCACAGTCCACACAGGTATGAGGACCAGCGGGGAGAACTATAGACGTCTCTGCTACACCCATACTATGGAATGCCGAGGAAGAAAAAAATAGGTAAAGATGAAGGAAATAAAATTCATCAGCGTGGATGGCTACTTACCAACACAGTCTCCCTCCGTTTTAGAATCTGCAAAGAAAAAATCGCAATCTTAGAACGAATTAAGCCAAGGGATATTGCATCAATTGGCAAAAAAATATTATAAACATGTTGATTTCTGCCTGGAATACTAAATAATAATGTACATCTAGTAAGTTTAGGATAATGACATGCTATCCATTCTGAATGAAGGGAGAATTGTTGTCTGTTGACGGAAGAAATCTTTAAGACATTAAAAGCAGAGTTCCACAAAATCATTTACATGCAATAAATATTACTGGTCAAGCGTTCTGGCGCGCTTCAGTGCTAAATTGTCGTCGGATAAAGTGCATCACACTTCAGCTATCAAATACGATAAAATCATAGGGAGTTAATTTATTTTCTTTCAAGTACCTCTCAGCAACAGGCCTACTCGTGAAACTCAACTTGCTCTCAGTGACATATTTGTAAATGAAGAGTCAGCTTTGTCGAAAACTAGTTTGAATTTCTTCAACTCGGCCTTTGCGTACCGAGTCTTGGAAAAAAAGATGAATGTAAAAAACTTCTGAGCAAATTTGGCAAATAGGGAGAACAAAGAACGAGACATGAGAAAACTAGAAAAAAATAAAGTCCAACTAGGAAGAAGAAAGGCGGTCAGATGCGTGATTGTCAGCGAAAAATGGTTAAAAAGTCATCTGGAGCGAATGAAACTCCTTGCTTGCTTATACGGCACTTATCTCGCGGAAAAATTCTGGATCATCCTTCCATTTTACATTAAAAAATATCCTCCTCTTTTTCAGTGTTCCGCTAGAATTTATCTTCAAAGTTAGTTAAACTCCGCCACTCGTGTGTGTGTGTGTGTGTGTGTGTGTGTGTGTGTGTGTGTGTGTGTGTGTGTGTGTGTGTGTGTGTGTGAGAGAGAGAGAGAGAGAGAGAGAAATTTGTTTATGTTCCACTATGTTGCTTTAAATGCGGGATAAAAACTTACCCCAACAACGTCACACTATATCCCGTGAAACGCACAGGTGTAAGCTCTGTGTCACCTGTGTTGATGCACCTCTGAAAATTCCCACCACCTGTATATCCCTTCATCTCCTTGCTCCTCCACCACCTCTCTCTCTCTCTCTTCAACCTCCTCTTTTTTATTAACTTCTTACTCCAATACCTCCGTCCTTCCTCCTTCTTTCTCTATACTTCCATCTTTCTCTATGATACCTCTAGCATCATACTTCCTCCCCCTCTCTTATCCCACCGGCCCCATCTCTCTCTCTCTCTCTCTCTCTCTCTCTCTCTCTCTCACACACACACACACACATTCCCTTACATCCCTCTCCCTCACCAGCCACCACCACTCTCCACTATAAATATTAAACAAATGGTGGTCGCCTGTGCACACAAACATCTTTACGGGCCAGGATAATTACCCTTTCAGTATAAAGGTGAAAATAGATTACCGCATGCGTCTGGGGGGAACGATGCACTCCCGCCGCTAAAGTTGGGTTACTCGGGTCGCGGGAGAGGCCCTGGGACCAATTCTTTACGGTGTCTGGGAAGCTAGCACGGTAAGGAGAGGGTCCTAGAAATCTTAGCCTTGTATTTTAGGCGGATTAGGAGGCTGTGTATCACCTCTTCCTCAGCCGTTTGTTTTCCTGTTACAGTTTGGCATTTTCTTGTACGTTATTTTATGTTATTCCAGGATTGACATAGTTTTCAGCTGCGACATGGAAGCGGATGCTGTGTGTAATGTGAAGAATATATCGCTGAAGAAAAGGCGTCACGAATATCCAACGCCACGTAGATAACGACCCTTATTTTAGCACCAGTGATCTTTGCTAGCACATGAAAAGCGAAGAAGTAAAAGATATTCCTCCAAGTCCAGCTTACAAGTTACTTTGATTCAAGGTACAAGGGACTGTTCTGCTCCCAACTAACACAAATTATTCAAGATTATTAATATGAAATAAGTTACTCCACACAGCCTATGAGAATCATTTAGGATTCGGAAAGATGTAAGCTATACCCTATCTTCACTTACAACTTATAGGAAATATTTTACCATCATTAAATATGTATAATAACATATATGACTGCTCACAATGTTCATATATTTAGGAACATCAATGTGTGGATCACGACAAAAATGATGATGATAAAAACATTAGCAAGGGTCGTACTAATAAACAACAAACAGACAAATATCCAAGTCTATGAAAATTTATATTTAGGCTTTTCTGCTTTTCAACGTAGCACTGTAAAAACGGATGCAAGAGATAAGCATATTTTTCCTGTGTTGATCGTAAACAGAACTATTATCTCAGCCAGTACAATATCTCTCACTGTATTCTTGCTACCTCTGGACGCTTTATTTAAGCTCAGGAAATACCTCTCGTGGTGAAAGGTTTTGAAACAATCTCCATAAACTCCTTCAGTACGATGATGGTTTTTATTCAATTTATGTTACTATAAGACTACTTTATTCAGCTTTGTACTGGTCAGAGACAACCTCATTTTATCTGCTTCATATATATATATATATATATATATATATATATATATATATATATATATATATATATATATACTGCATACATAATTTCATTCTCACTACCCCTAGAGGATATTATCCAGCGTATAGGAGTACAGTAGGTATTGGCCAGCATCAGAGATAATGAGATGAATGGAAAGCTTCAGTGTATGCGAGTCCGCTAGTACAGAAAACGTTAATGGAGGCTCTATCTAGCTTCTTTAGTACAAAAAGCCTTAGGTGAATAAAATCATCTAGAGAGCGCAAGGATTCAGTAAAAGCATACGTCATTGGATTAAGGAAGTGAGCATAACCTACGTGAAGGAAGGAACTGATAAGGTTGAGTGATACAGTGATGTATTTGTGTTTGTGAAAAAGTGAAACGTTTGTGGAACTGGCAAGAGTTTATATGGGTCATAAAACGTTAAACTCTTGTGGAAATTATACTGAAGTTTCTGTACAACAAATTATTAAGAGATGAATGGATGATGCTTTGTACGTCTAGAAAATCAATGAAACGTTTGAGAACAATTATAAAGAGATGTTATATGTGAAAAAAGATGAATGCCGATGGAAATCAACGCGAGCTTTGCATGAAGAACGTAAGAATATATAGAAAAAAAAAATTAAAACGTTCATATAGGAAGATATGTGGACATCTTGTGTGAATTGCCATGCTGTAAGAAACGCCTTGAAGTAAATGGAGTGCATGTCTAATACGAGCGTGGTAAAGAGACGACCTGCAGTGCTCTAAACCGTGCCTGACAACATTAAGAGAGAGAGAGAGAGAGAGAGAGAGAGAGAGAGAGGAGGGGGGGGGGCATGTTCGCCGACCGTGTGACCAGCGAAACCATTCCATTATATGGATGGGAGGGATGAGTTGAACTTGTGATGGTGGGGGTGGCGAGGGGCTATGTGAGTATACCCTATGAAAAAACATACCTTAGAATTAATCGTCTGAGCACAATAAAGGTTTATATCAAAGTTTTCTCCAACAAGATAAAATAACAAAAAAAGAAGCGTTACTCTCATTTACCTGGATTTTTGCGACACAGGTAAAAAATTAAGACAGGGTAAGAGTGGGTGAGAGTGTTGATCGTGGGTGACCTCCGGGCGGCGGCGTGAGGAGACCGCTCTCATTACCACGCCTTCTTTTCCCTAGACCTGATCCACGACAAAAATGGGAATCTGGACCAAAACCTGACGAGCCGCACATTTTCGTCCCATCTCCTCTCTTTTCTTGCGCCCTCCTGAAGCACACTCGACTATCTTCTTCTTCTTCTCCTTCGTTTCATACTATTATATACATACATTAACATTCTTTCTCTCTCTGTCTGTCTGTCTGTCTCTCTCTCTCTATATATATATATATCATCTCATCAGCCGTTTGAGTGTCCACAGCAGGACCGGCCTATCCCAACCGAAGTGGGGACGATACAGCCAATGTATCTCTACCAAGTGGCTTAGGCTGTCTGGTAGAGATTGTATGTAGGGTGAGAAGTGCTTGTAAGTGTACTTTAGTGTTGGAGTGGCTTTGGATGTGTGTGTAGTCTGTGAACCAAGTGTAATCGGCCCGCGCAAGCCGACTTGGTGCAAGCATACTTTATAGTATGCGACACTGGTTCAACCACAGCACCCCTGATGTCCGCCAATGCAGTACGTGGACAGAAGAACGCTCCCAAAGTTTATTACCCTGGCGGGGCGCGAACCCTCGTTCTTCAGTGTACGAAAACGCACACTTTACCACTATACCACAGAGGCTCCATATATATAGATAGATACATACATACATACACAGATTGACAGATAGATATAGATAGATAGAGAGACAGATACAGATATAGACAGATAGACAGATAGATATAGATAGATGGATAGATACAGATATAGATAAATAGATAGACAGAGATACAGATTTTTTTTCATGTATTTATAATATAAGCAAAATTTCACAAAATTCTTCCGATGTCTAGAAAAGCGTGCAACCGCTATTTCTGCTTTTAAAATGTATTCCTGGATTTATTTCTCTTACGTTTTCCGTATATCCAGACGTGGTTCTTGTATTTCCTCGTTTTAGCTCATTCACTTTCTGAACTGCAGAGACTCAAAGAATGACGGCTGTTTCTCCTCCAGGTCGTTTAAAACTGCCTTTTCAACCATTTCCATGCTCTCATTCACCATCCTCGTCCTTTAATGCCACATTTTATTAGGAGGGTCGGGGTCTAAGGCCAGGCTGCTCAGTCCAGACATTTAAGCTGAGACTGACCTGTCACTCTTTCCTGAACGTCATTATGTGACCAGTCAACCCCGACCACTCCTTGGACTTCGATCCATGAAGTTCATATAACGATGAAGCGCCTCACCCCACTAGACCACCAAGCGTTCATTAGCATTCCCTCAAAACTCCTAACCGTTCCTACATCCAAAGTTCTCTCCCAGTACATTCCTACCAAAAATTATCTTAGTCTCCCGTAAGTCCCCCTGTGCGCCTCTCCCCAGGTCCCTTTCATATCCGCCTTCTATGCGCCCGCTCCTTCCTCGGTACCCCTCCGTCCGTACCCAAGCATCGATCAGACGCCGCAGTCCGTAAATCCAATATGTAAATCGGAGAAAAACTCGAAGCAATAAATCCGGGTCATTATTAGCTGAAGGGGATGGAGGGGACAGGGAGGGAGACATGGGGTGGAGGGGACAGGGAGGGAGACATGGGGTGGAGGGGACAGGGAGGGAGACATGGGGTGGAGGGGACAGGGAAGGAGCCAAGAGGTGGGGGGGATGAGATGCGGCAGGAATTGCAAAAATAGAGAGAGAAAATTGTGAAGAGGACACAGCGGATGAATAAAAGGGGAAAAATAAAGAAATCGGTGGGGCTAAAATAGCAGACAATCGGGCAAAGAGTAAGGATGAGTGAGTGGCTTTGCTGTACGTGTAGCATGTAAAAGAAAAGAAATAAACATAAAAGTAACTTGCGTTTAACCTCTTTACTACCAGGACGTATTAGCTGAGTTTATTCTTGCTATTTCCAAACAACTGCATTTAAGGGTGACATTATCTAACGTACCGTAGTGAAGGAGCAAATGAATGGCATATCAAACCTTTCTAGTTCGAGAAATCTCTTCAAAACAATAAAATCGTCTTCACTTGAGGAGGATAAATTACAAGAGACGTCCTCGGGCTGCACGGGTTAAGAAGCCAAAACGTGCGTACGTCACACATTGTTAGTATTGCTTAAATAGGTCACGCCGGGTCAAGCGGGCCACGATTTACCGGCACTGCATCAGGTATAGCTGCCGCCAGGGTACGGAACACAACCATTTCCTGTTACATCTGCTTGTGGTGGATCGTACTGTGGGTTGTATTCCAAGTAGATTGAGCGCTATCAGATGCCCGTGTAGCACGAGGGAAGGCAAAGAGAGGTGGCACAATGGACGCAACTTCGTCTGAGCATTTGCTCTAAAAATATCTGTAAAATAATGCAAGGGAGGCAACATTCCTTCTTACTTGTAGGGGAGGTAGTTTGTTAGTAATAGCAGGGTTATTAATAATTCTAACAGCTTTGTTCTGAATTTTGTCTAGTTGTTTTAATGCAACAATTCAGCTTAAACCACTAACGTATTGTTCCTACGAAGCCTCCTCTATCACCTAGAATACGATCCACAGTTGCTGGGTATTGTTTCGAGTCGTTTCATGTTACACCTGGTCTGCACTGGATCGTACTGTGTCGTCTGGCATCTTGCCGTGTCGCTTTGTGCCATCCTGTGTCGGGCAGTGATATCAAAGCGCTAAATCGCATTATGTCGTGTCGTATCGTATCTTGTCGCATCGCGTCGTCTGCAACCGTATCATATCGTTTGGTGTGGCGTTGAATGGTCAAGGGTGGGGGCACTAATGGGCAGAGCCGGACAACGTCGTGCGGGTAATGACTAGCCCTGTACTCTGGTTATTGGCTAACACTGTGTTGGTCGTCGCGTCCCACCTCCTACTTCCAACACCTGAACAATGCCCCCCCCTCCCCCCCGTCTTTCTCTCCCTCTCAGCTTGCTTGTTCTTGAGAAGGTTGTAAGGAGGAGGGAAGGAGGGAGACGTAAGGAGGAAAAGAGCAGGGGCGTGAAGTAATGGAGGGAAGAAACGGAAAGATAGACAGAAGGAACAAGGTTGAGAGAGAGAGAGAGAGAGAGAGAGAGAATGAGGGAAACAGGAAGAGTATGGAAAACTGGAAAGAAGAAGGAATGCATGGACGACAGAAGACAAGGAGAGATGAGGGACGTGGAAAGGGTGAGACTGGGAGAACAAGGAGTACGGAGTTGAAAAGGAGAAAGGAAGCGAGATGGATGGCTGGCTGGAGATAATTAGTTAGGAAAGGTGAAAGAAACCATAGAAAAGAGAGACGAAGTAAGCATGGAGTCTTGAATGAAAGATAGGACGGAGAACTCATCTGTTCTTCTTAAGGTGGGCGTATGGAGAACGCCTTGAGGATTATAACCTAGGCCATTCAGATTCCTTGCGCAGGTCGCGTTGAGATCTGTGGATTTTTTTCTTTTTCATTAAAAAAAAAAAACTACTTAAGACGACATTCTACCTATCAAATGGCACCAGTTCACTATAAAACACATAACTAAGGGAAATTTCATGACTCTATAGTGAATACTTTTTGAGTTCTGGCCTGGAAATGAAATCCCTACGCCCGGCCAGCCGCCCTGCCGCCAAACTCTACGGACAGACACCTATTGATCCAAGTAATAACAACACCCTCCTCTGACTGTTAAGTGGAGGGTAAAAAAGGAGAAAGTGCAGTGGAAATATGGAAGGAGGAAGACAGCGAAAGGTGAAAGGACAATGAAGAAGAGAAGGAAAGACCAAGGAGTCTGGAGGTCAAAGGAGAGAGAAACATAAAAACACGAAGGAGAAATGGGAAAGGTGAAGGGGAGGAGAAAGGAAGTGAGGTAAATACATAAATGGGAGAGAGAGAGAGAGAGGAATAATCAGAAAGAGTGATGGAAAGAAGATAAATAAAATGATGGAGATGAAGGAGAAAGGAATAGGTGATGAATAAGGGGGCGGAGAGACAGAGGAAATGAGAAATATGCTGGTGAAGGAATGAAGACAGCAAATGGGGGCTGCTGAGACATGGGTGTGAATATATAGAAGGAATCAATGTGGACGTGGAAAAAGAAAATAAGGGGTGGTAAAAGAAACGAAAGGGGGCGATATGAAGGGGGACGGCTGAAAGGACTAATGAAAGTGAGTGTAAGAATAGAGGAACTGAGAAAGAAAGGAGCGACATAGGAATGGGAATGGAAGGACGTGCTACACGGCAGTAGAGAAGGGAGGGGGGAAGGGAGTGGATTGGAATGGCAGACGGACTGAGGACGACGGCAGAAGATATAAAGGGATTGTGATAAAAGTTACAAAAACCGGAGAAGCTGCAACTGAGATAGTTCTATGAAGGAATGATTAAAATCGCCATGAGGCAGAAACACATGATCTGACAGAAAAGTTATTGGAAAGTTCATGCCACTTGAAAGAACTTAATCGATAAAGAAAGGAGAGGAAAATTGGTCACGAAAGAAAATACTTGAGGGAAAGGTTATTAAATGGGGAGGGGAAGAGAAGATAAAGGAGAAACTGAGTGGAAGGAAATGACACAAAATACGTCATGGCACCGGAGGGGTAACCATTTCAGTCAAAGCACGTCATATCTATATTGGTCTTGTTGCCGCCAGACGATTGTATTTCGCTTTGAAGATCTGGCAGTGAAGGCTTCAGTGAGGGCTGGATCCAACCTCTCACCTCGAAAAGTCTATCTGAAGATAAATAAAACTGTTTGGAAACAAGAAGAAAAAAGTAACAAAAACCACATCAGACTGGAGGTGATAAATGAGTTACTGAATCCTGTATAACCTTTCCAGTATAAGAAATCAGATTCATGGGTCCACATTCTCCTCGGTTAAGGAAGCTCCCTAACATCTTTCCCTTACCAATTTATTTTTACATACAGCTCATTAATAACCTTTGTGTATTATTTTTGCCTTCCATGATGGTGTTTAATTGATAAAAACAACATACAAGACAACAGCGAGGCGTAGTGGGGAAAATAAATCACTTGGGAAAAGGCGGTAGGGAGCCTGCCAGCCCGACTAGAACCTGAGCCATGGTACATAAATTCGCTTGGAAACAGCAAGAACAGACTGAAACGTGTCATAGGACTGAAGGGATGAAACACTGCAAACAAACACCATACATATCGCTTTAAAATACCACGAAAACTTCATCCACGGCCAACATATATATTTTTATTTCAGCCTGAGGGTATTACTCTTTCCCTCCCTCACTGAAGCAACAAAAAATAAATAAATAACTAAAATAAAAACCACAAGAGTTTAGCCAGCATGCTCTCTCACCTTACCACTATCCTCATACTTTTATTATCCTCACCTGGTACATATATCCTCAGTGTTTGTTCACAATCTGTCGTATCCCATATCTTCACTTCGTTCTATCTTCAGTTTTTCTCCATCCTCACTTCCCGTTCCTATAATAACACTACTTATATCCTCATTCTTCGTCGCCATCATTTCTCCTTGTCATTAACCACACTTTCATTTGCATCCTCACAGCTCATCAGTATCCTCAACTTCTTGTAATTACCCTCACTCCTTGTTACTATCATCATCCACTGCTCAGTACCCACCCCAATCCTCACTTCGCATCTTCTGTGTCATTCTCATTCCATACTCACACATTTAATATCTTCACTTCTCCTCAGCATCCTCACTTCACATCACTGTCCTCACTCCTGACTCAGTGTCCGTTCCAATCCTCACTTTCCTCGTCATCCTCATCCATCGTTTCCGGTTCCATTTCTCATCCATATTCACACGCCCAGTATCCTCACTCATGGGTATCCTCACTTTAAATTACTATCCCCACTGCTCATCAACACCTTCACTCTCCGTCCCTATCCTCGCTAAATATCCCCGTGCAATCAATATCCTCAATTTAAATTACTATCCTCATTTCTCATCAACAATCTCACTCCTCGTTCCTATCTTCACTAAATATCCGCGTGCAATCTATATCTTCACTCACGGGTATCCTCACCTTAAAGCACTATCCCCATTTCTCATCAACAGCCTCATTCTCCGTCCCTATCCTCACTATATATCCCCGTGCAATCTACTGTATATGCTCACTCATGGGTATCCTCACTTTAAATCACTATCCTCACTGCTCATCAACAGTTTCACTCTCCGTCCCTATCCTCACTAAGTATACGCGTGGAATTTATATCCTCACTCATGGGTATCCTCACTTTACATCACTATCCTCTCACCGGTATCCTCATTTTACATCACTATCCTCTCTTTACATCACTATCCTCATCGCTCATCAACAGCTTCACTCTCCGTCCCTATCCTCACTAATTATCCGCGTGCAACGAGGCGACCACGTCCATATTCCCGCCATTACCCAGCCAGTAACTCCTCATTACCCCACATATTCAACGTCACGCCGCCCACGAAATCCTGCACATTTTGGGAGGGGCTAACTTCGCCTAAATTTTCTTCCCCGCGCAATTTTTCGGCATAAAAATATACTCCTCTCGCTTATTAAATTTTCATGTGCGGCTTAACAGTGTGAGGTTCCGTTCCCGCCCTGCCCCGTCTCCCCCCCACCAAACCCCTCCCCCTTCCCAGACACCCCCTACCCCTTCCTCATATCCCCAGACCCCCCTTACCCCCTGCCGGTATCTTGGTATAAATTTCCTCCCTCCGTTTTCCCTCCTTTTCTTTGTTCTTCCTCGGATAAACAGACTTTCTTTATACGTCCCTTCACCCTCTCTTCGTCTTCCTTCCTTGCATGCACGCCTCTCCTTCTTTGGGTCACTCCTTTCTCCCTCTTTGCTGTCACTCCTGCCTCCTCTCTCCTTCACCTCTAATTCATCCTGCCTGCCTTTCTTGTTTCTCCTAGTCTTTATTTATTTCGTTTTTGTTCCGGCACATTCTCTTTGCTATCATCACTGCTCCCTCTATCCTTCAGTTTTGATTTTTATTTTAATGCTGTCTCCTAGTCTTTAACTCTCCCATAATAGCATCAACTCTATTTTATTTTGGCTAACACTAAAATTTTGGTAGCTTCGGATGACTAACAGGATTCTGTGAGGGAAAATAAGGGCAGTTCTAATGTATTCTTACACCGAACGATTATAATTACTAGTTAAGCCACAAGAGTCTGATAATGTTAATCATCTTTCATTCTGGTACCTCTGTTCTTTCTCTTTTCTATCACCTCTACCTCCTCACTTCCATAATGCTATTTCACAAGCGCTCGTGATGCAAGAGCAGGTGGTGTGTGTGTGTGTGTGTGTGTGTGTGTGTGTGTGTGTGTGTGTGTGTGTGTGTGTGTGTGTGTGTGTGTGTGTGTGTGTGTGTTTATTGACAACTCAAACAGCTTTCATCTGATTTTCTTCAAACTTGCTGGAAGGACTGAGGGTCTATCAGGGAGTTGACCTACAATATTTGAGAGCAATACGTTAAAGATCAATGTCACCGAGCAAAGTCGAAGTTCGAACCAGCAACAACAACTTCGAGATTTTTTCCAGTTTAGAATAGGCTTGTTGGAAATGTTAATGTTACCGCCAGAACAAAGGGGTTCGGTTTTAAGATCAATCAGGCAAAGGTCAAGGTCACACGGCAAAGTGAAAATTCGACATGTGTGTCTGTGTGGGAGGAAAATAACGAACAGTTTTTATTTGATGTAACCCAGACTTGGTGAATGGGTTGAGACTCACCAAAGTGGTTGACGTGTTGCTTTTTTTTTTAACAGCAAGTCAAAGGTCAAGGTCATATGCCATGGTCAAATTAAACATTTTTTTTTTATCCGATTTAGACCAAACTTTGTGGACAGTTCAGGTTAAAACAAGGATAAAGGGACCTGACTTGAGAACAGCCAGTCAAAGTGCAGGGTCACAGGGAAGGGCTTAAAACCAAAGTCAAAGGGTAAGGACAACTCAGTGTTGATCTTATTTGGACCTAACTAGCAGGACGTGTTAAGGGTCAGGCAAGGATGAAGTAATTCGATTCTGCGAGCAACAGATCGAAGGTCAGTGTCATACGACACAATAACATTTTCGGCCCTTTGACCAATTGGTGGGTACCGGCGATATACTCTGAGTACACTTCCTTGCTTCATTCTGCATTCCTGTCTAGAGTCTTAAAGTCTTTACATTTTTACCCATTCACTTAGGCAGCTTCTCTCTCTCTCTCTCTCTCTCTCTCTCCTAGTTTTTATTAATATTCCTTCATATGGCCACCGCTCTTTCTCTTTTTTATCACCTTTGTCTTCTGTTTCCATTAACTCTCCAGTTCATTCCGCATTTCTTTCTGCTCACTCCTTCATATAACCACCACCTCTTCCATTCTCTTCCAGTCCTCAATGCTCTTTCATTTAGGCACCTCCTTGGATTTTACTTGCCATCACCTCTGTTTCGTCTCCCCTTCAACTTTATCATCTTTTCTGTCTTCTCTTTCCTAATCTTTTATTTTTCTCCTTCTTTCATGTGGGCATAATTTTCCACTTTGTTACCTCTGCCTCTGCTTTCCTTCGCCTCTCAACACTTTTAATTATTTTTTTCTTTCATTTTGGCATCTCCCCTCCATTTCTTTGTTACTTCTATTTTCTCTCTCCTTCATGTTTCCCTTTCTACTTTTCTATATACTCTCTCCTAAACTACATTTACTCCTTCGCTTTGGCCCTTCCTTTCTTTTTTGCTCCCTCTCACCATTGCCTGTTTTCTTCAGTTCTCGAATACATTACTTCTTTTTTTGCTAGTCTCCTTTCGTTTTTCTTTCATTTGGCACCTCCTTTCTTCCTCTATTCTGTCGCCACTATTTCCACTCCCCTATAACTGTCTAATTCTTTCTCTTCAAGAATATATATTTATTACCCTCATTTTGGCATTTTCTTTCTTTTTCTTTCCTGTCACCTCTGCCTCCCGCCCTTTCAATTCGCTCTTCCTCATTCCCATTCTCTCTTGTCTAGTCTCATCTACTTCATTTATATTTGCATCTCTTCACCAAAATATCCCTCACTTTGACCTCTCATTTTCTTTTTTCTCAGTTGATTTTTATACCGTAATCCTCTCCTCTTTCATCATACTGTGTTTCCTTTTCCGCCTATTTTTTTTTTTTTTTCACATATCCCTGTAATTTGTTTTTTTTGTTCCCTCATTCCACCACCTTCTCTCCTTCGGTACTTTCATCCTTCCCTCATCTTAGCATCTTCCCACCTCCGCCTCTCCGACCTCTGCCCCCTATTTTCTTTTCTTCCCTCCACCTTCCTTTCCAACTTTCCTGTCCGTTTTACTCCCCCTCTCCTTTATTCCACTATTTCCCACACTCACTTCGACACTCTTCTTCCCAGCTTTTTCCCTTCTCTTTCTTCCTCCAGCCTTTACGTCTCCACACACTACAGTTCCTCATTCCCTGCTCCCTACAAGTGCCGGGTTCCTCCTCACATAACTCCGTCAAAAGGGAAAAGGAGAAAAACACACATACACACGGAAACGAGTCGTGAAATGTCGATGCTAATTTGTTTTAAAAGGAACTAACGCGCTGTTAAAATTGACGGAGAAGATGGCGTGCGTGGCTGTGTTTTAGGGAATTATCCGTGCTTGGTATACGTCGACCCCTCCTGACCCTAGATCAGTGGGCACTCTCTCGTCAGGTGTGTGTGTGTGTGTGTGTGTGTGTGTGTGTGTGTGTGTGTGTGTGTGTGTGTGTGAGAGAGAGAGAGAGAGAGAGAGAGAGAGAATATTAGTGTCACATCGGTGTATATATCAAAGGGTTCCTCTGAGGCGGTCCGGGCTTAATTACAAGGAAAGAAGAGACAGTCCCTAAGTGATGCAGAGGGACAAGACCATAGTTAAGCAGATGGCTCCCTCCCACCCACTACTCCCTCCGGCTAATGTCTGATAAACAATGAAATTACATATCCCGCAAAGTTATCCGCGGGGAAATTTTAGAAAGCAGCTAAAAAATGGTAACTATATTCTTTTCACTCTAATATGGCCTAAAACTGCCAATTCCCTCTCTTCAGTGCTGAGTTGTAGCAATAGATGAACAATAAAATAGGGCCTAAGTAAAAACGTGTTGTGGAATGGATGTGCAGTCATAGTTTTGTCTTTTTTCTGTCACTGATCCAGGTGAAAAAGCTGCAAAAGGACGAAAATCTAGACCAAGTTAAGACAAAAAGAGTGTAATACCTAAATATACTAATAGTCGCGAATTTCACATTAAGCATACTGGATGAAATGGAGGGCTGAAAGAGAGCCATACGGGAGAGGCTAAACTGGAAAATAAGAGAGGGAAATATGAATAAGGGTTCTAGAGACAGGCTACACGAGGGCATTAGGTGATGGGCCAGAGAGGGAGAATTAAGGGAAAGGATTATGGGGGAAGGGAAGAGAAAATGATAAGGGAAAGGGACAAGGTTAAGTGGAAGTGTTTGGGAGGTAGGCTGAGCGAGTGAGGGGAAAAAGAGGAAGGGAAGGGCTGGGGTGATTTAAAGAGTAAGAAAAAAGGATGATGGGAAGAAATGACAGAGAGAGCTAAGGAGAAGCGCTGGGTGAAGGGTCGAGGGGGGAGGAAAGGAGGATGAATGTAAGCAAGGCATGAAAAGAAAGAGCTGAGGAGGAGAAATTAGAGAGAGGGTTGAGAAAGGGAGGATTTGGGAAGAAGGAGATGGAAAAGTGCACAACAGGAGGGAGAGGATGTGGGGGGAGAGTGAATGAGACCTCAGGGGAAGGGAGAATGAATTTTAAGCGATTTGGTGGGGGAAGGACAGGATGAAGATGAATGAATATCCCAAAGAAGGGTAAGAAAGAAATGTAATATAATTCTCTCTCTCTCTCTCTCTCTCTCTCTCTCTCTCTCTCTCTCACACACACACACACACACACACACACGAACTGAGAGACACGGTGAGGAATTAACAAGATCCCTGCCACACGATCAGAGCATCCTTATAAAGCAGGCTGGGGTAAAGTTCGGTCGTAAACTTTTTCTATTTTCTCTCTGGCAGTTTACTACTTAGGGAACAGATATATCATTATTATTATTTAAGGGGTTCAAAATGCGTGGCTAAGGGAAACATGATCCTACAGAGCCTTTTAAACCTACGCTAATGGTCTTTTATTTATTTATATATTTATTTATTGCTCTTCCCAGTTATTATTCGAAGCAGGAGAGACTTTTTGAGCTCCAGGGGTCTGATATAGCCTTCATTCAGCCCTTCGTTAAGAGAGGTCTTTTACAAGGTGAATAAATCTTAATGGATGTACAAAGAATACACCAATAAAACATATTATGTGACTGAACGGGTTAAAAAATACTGCCATCATCATCATCATCATCATCATCGCTTTTCACCATCATTATCATCACCATTGCTATCATCATCGTTTATCATCAACATCATCATCGTTTATTACCATCATCATCATCATCATCATCATTGCTTATCACCATCATTATCATCACCATTGCTATCATCATCGTTTATCATCATCATCATCATCCGGAGGTGTACCACTGCAGGACACAGATCTTGTTCAGCACTCAAGACCATATAAAACTGCTCCAACTCAGTCCTGGAGTTGACAAAACAGTAAAGGATAAGAGTTGTGGTCTAAGTCCAGTATTTTCGTTGTAAAGGAAGCTCAGTAACACCTTTTCCTAAGCAATTTTATTTGCCATTAAACTTTACTGTCTTGTGTTACATAAATCCTTCCACTATTACCACAATGTATATGAATAACGTACAAAAGGATATTAACAAGCCATATTCAAAAGTACATCGCCAATCTCAGTGCCCTCTTGTGTGTTACTGATGCAAGGTAAGGCGATTATTAAAACGACATATGGTAAAAGAAAAGGGAAAGGTGTAACAAGCACAATAAATCGCTAAGGAAAAAGTGTTACCAATCTCCCATCTTACTTTGAGGACGGAACAAAGTCAGACCGCTTAGTTGAGAGCCTCTTTGAACCAGCCATACCAGTGCAACGTTTTAGGGATTTATTTTCAGTGTTTTTATAAGTAAGGAAGTGCGTGGAATTTACCCAAACATTTCAGAAACCTCCAACACATTTTCGCTCCTTCATCATCGGATATTATATGTTAAGCGTTTTCTTGTGCATATTTTAAAAGGCGAGGCAGTGTTGAGAGAGAGAGAGAGAGAGAGAGAGAGAGAGAAATAATAATAATAATAATAATAATAATCTATCTATCTATATACCTAGGCTGCTTCCCCCAAGGAAAGGGAGGTAGCCGAGACAGGACGACACACTCCCCAATTACTCATCCATTCAAACACATTCATTCGCATCTTAACCCCAAGGGGAGAATAATAATAATAATAATGAAACGCCGAGAACTAAGGCCCCCCGCTGTGGACGTCTCTCGGTACACCTCCGCCAAGCCTTGCGCACAGACTCGCCATACAACCTCCATGACAGGGTTCATTGTGGGTTGAAATGAGACTAAACATAAACTAAGTCGACCCCATATGACCCTGACCTTTGACCCCATGACCTTGCTGGCCTAATCAGTTCATCGTCCCTTCATATTGTACCAACGACAAAAGTTTCACCGAAATCCGTCGAACGGTTCGGGAAACATCGCGCCCACAAGGATACTCTAACTCGACCCCATATGATCTTAATCTTTGATCCCTTGACCTAGCTGACCTAATCAATTTATCATCATCTCATACTGCATCACTGACAAAAGTTTGGTGGAAATCCGTCAATGGGTTCAAGAGATATCTCGCCTGCAATTGTGTTACGGACGCACGGACCCACGCACTTAAATGCCTTCACCACAGGAGAGCTGAGGCATAATAATGATAGCAATATTTCAAATACTACTGTTACTTATGCTAATATTAACACTAAAACGTGGTAAAGTCGTCCACCCGAAGGTCAGAACTTGCGATTCGACGCTGTTTGTAAAGTACATCCCTTGAAAAACCCAACTTTATTTTTTATGGAATCGCTTAGCCTCTACCATCTACAAGCAAATTTTCAGAGTAGTCAACTCTAAGTTTGATTTTGGCTAGTATTTTTTTTTTTATACTTACCCTATGGAACAGATTAGAAAGTGATCAAAATATGGTGGGCTCGAAGCCGAATTATAATAATAATAAGAGGAGGAGGAGGAGGAGGAGGAGGAGTTGTTGTAGTGGTAATAGTAGTAGTTGCTATAGTACATGTAATAGTAGTAGTTGGTGTAGTACAAGTAATAGCAGCAGCAGTATTTTAAATCCATATACTGTTTGCTAGCTGCAAGCACTAGTTCCTAAAACTCATCACACCGAGGGACATATTCATGGGCGTGAGATGAAGTCATACTCTCAGCAGATACCTCGAGCAAGAGTTAGTCAGCACAACGTTTCGGTCAGAGGTGTCTTCCTAAGCAGTTGCAATATCAGAGTCATATAAATGTTCAGGGCTGATGGTAGTTGTTATGGGTGCACTGCTGTGTTTGATTCAGGTTTTGCTATCCTGTTATTTGTCTCGTAGTTGCCTTTGCTATGGCGTATGAGCGGTAGGTTTGTTGCTGTTTGCCTTCCTTTGTACTCTTTTTGATTCGGGTAAGATGGAATTCGTGGCAAGACCCTGCGAGACGGCTATCACCCTCCTGTGGGCCGGACCATCGCCTCCCCACCCAGGCGCCCCTCTGCGTCTGTTTACACGACTCGCCACCACACCCTCATATCTGCAACCCGCCACAATAACCCCACCTCGCCCTATGACCCCGAGAGATGTAAACAGACATGGCTTACTCCGGTCACTTCGGGAGGGAAAAAAGTAATTGCAAAAATAAACCAACTATGATATGCAAATCAGAGAGCTTCGATTGGGAGGGAATGATAAAAGAATTGGGCGTTAGAATCACAAATGGCAAAAAAAGTCTAGCGTTGCGAAAATCGGAAATTTATAACTGTCTGATTATTTCCTCTAACTCGTGTTCCCTCCCTAAATCTGCTTTTCTCCCTTCTTTACATTTTCCTCTTTTGTTAGTTATTTATAGTTTTATATTCCTTGGACTAGGTAAGAAGTCTAGGTATCTACGTATGGATATTTTTCTAAATTTCTCTCATAGATCTGTGCACAAGAACCTACAGTATAAATATAAGAAAGCACATACATTTTTTTTAATGCAAGGAAGAAGGAACCAAAGGCCATGAGCCCGCAATACGAGTTCCCTCCAAGAGAAAAGCAAAATACAAGAAGGTACACACAGGTTGCGAATTATACTTTAGACGCAATACTCACATCATGTATGAGCGCATACACAGCACTGCAGTAACACAAGATGAGTTGCATCCAGTCACAAAAATAATACAAATACACACACACACACACACACCAAATGAGCCTCACTTAATGACATCCACAACGTTGTACCTGTCAGAATGCATGGGGTCGTCAATCATTTCTTCCGTCCCCCGCAACATTATCGCCCTTGTACAAAACACACGCCCCGTACCTGACAGCAGTAGATAGAAGACAGCAGTGGGTAGGAGTGGAAAGCAGTGGACGGGAGGCAAAAATGTGTAAGGGTAGACAGCAGTGAGAAGGAATAGAAAGCAGTGGATCGAAGAAAAAATGGGTAGGGGTAGATAGCAGTGGAAAGAAGACAGCAATGGGTAGGAATAGAAAGCAGTGGACAGGAGACAAAAGTGGACAGCAATGGGTGAGGTTAAACAGTAGTAGGTAGGGGTAGACAACAGTGGGTAGAAGGAGACAGTAGTAGACAAGGGAAGACATTAGTGGGTAGGGGCTGACAGCAGTGTGAAGGTGTAGACAAAGGTGGGTAGGGGTAGACATCAGTGGGCAGATGTAGACAGAGGTGAGCAGGTGCAGACAGAGGTGGGTAGGGACAGACAGCAATGGGTAGGGGCAGGCAGCACTGGGAAGAGGACAGTAGTGGATAGGAATGGAAGGCAGTGGATAAGGGACAAAAGTGGCTAGGGGTAGACAGCAGTGGGTAGAAGACAGCATTGGATAGGGTTAGACAGCAATGAGTGGATGGAGACTGCAGTGGATATGGGTAGACAGCAGTGGGTAGGGGCAGACATTAGTGAGTACGAGTGGACAGCACTGGAAAAAGATATTAGTGGGCAAGGGCAGGCAGCAGTAGGTGTGGGTAGACATTAGTGGGTAGGGGAAGATAACTGAGTAGGAGTAAACAGCAATGGGTAGGGGTAGACAGCAGAGGCTGAGGCAGACAGCAGTGGTTAAGAGTAGAGAGAGGCAGAACATAATCAGCAGCCGGGAGATTGGGCAAAAACAGGTAGACAGCAAGTTTCTATCAGTGGTGATGAATCTACCTTTGAGGCTGCAATTATTATGGAACAATTCGTGTAAAAATGGAAAGGTAGGTGAGAGGAAGAGGGAAGGCCGTGAGAGAACTCTGAGGGAATAGACAGAGATGAAAAGTGAACGAGAATGCAATGGGAAGAAAGAAGAAGAATTACGAAAGACGAGGGTTGAAAGCGGTAGGTGAAAAGCAGAGAGGAATGACGGTAGCTAGCAAAACACATTAAGGGAAAGGATATGGTCAAATTGAACAGGAAGACAGATGAAGAAGACGGTGTACAGAAGAGGATAATAAACTGGTAAGGCATGGACGGGAGAAGACAGACAAAGATGAATAAAGAGGACAAACAGGAACCCACAGAAAGGAAGAGACGATACGGAAAGGCAAGGAGGTATAACGAAATTCAAGTTTGAAACTATATTATGGATTATATAGTGTACTGTACGACAGAAATAAAGGTATGTTGTACAGTATACCAATAGACAAAGAGAGTAAGGACGGTCGTTCATAGTCATTTTTCCGACTCATCTTGCTCACTTCCCTCCCTTACTCATTATGTTTTCCAGACGTCCACATCCTCTCCCTCCCTCCTCTGCTGAAAACCCCCATATCATTCCTTCTAATTACTTCAGTTTCTTTGTCTACCGGCCAATCTATCTTACCCAGATCTCTTCCTGGCTTCTTGTTTTACTATCTTACCTCCTTTTATAATAACCTGTAATCTTTCTACCCCAACCATCACGAATACAGTATTTTTGTTCTTTCCGTCGCCCGCCTTTTCTTGTTTATTTCTTCTTAGTTACTTATTTCTCTCCACCCATCTCATATGTTCCCTGTCGCCTTGCTCCTTGATTCAATAAACTTTACCTCTTTTTCATTCAACCCGATCCCGTTATCTTTAAATACCCCTGCCTCCAATATCCTTCATTTAACTCACATTCCTCTCTTCTTTACTCATCTCCACCCTCTTTATTCAACCATCTCCGTCCCTCTTCACCTCGTCTGGTTCACCTTCGCCCTGCCCGTATCATCATTAACCCTGTACTCTCTGATTCTGTTCGTTTGGTACCCACTCTCAGCCCTGTTACCTACCGTTGCATCTTTCATTACCCATCCTTTTCGCCCTTCACTACATCAAAACCCTTTCGTCATCCAGATCTTATCAGTTATTTATTACCCACCTACTTCCCCTTTTTATCCATCCCTACCTCAATTTCAATCCAACTCTACTCTCTTCTGCGATTCACCTTTGCCCCTTTTTACCCCGTGCGTCTCGTCTTTCCCAGTCCTTTCCCTCTATACCAGCCTCTCCCTCACCATTATCCTTCCCCCACAGTTGGCACACTTTTCTTCACCCGCTGCCTAGTTTCTTCTGCCTTGTTTGCCTTCTCCTGATGTGTACCTCGCCCTCACCTGCTTCCCCACAATACCCTTGCTTCGTTTCCCCATCTAATGCTGTTTTCCTTCCCCTACCTCTGTCCTCACTTTATTCATCCCCTTTCACTTTCTTCACTCAGTTTGCCTCCCTTCTTCATTAATCTCTTCCCTCTGCAATCGACCACTCCTCACTTTGCTCATTTTTTCTATTGTTTGCCTGTCATCATTTTTACATCTGTTTGCCCTCATCTTCACTACCCTTTTACTCAAGCCATCTTTCCCTATTCCGCCGTTCCACTAACCTCTCTGACTCCTTGCACCCATTTTCTTTTTTTTTTTTTTAATTTTTTCATATTTACCTATCCCCTCAATCCCCTTTCACCCCCATCGCCTCCCTATCCTAAAACCTCCTTTCATTCTTTTCTTGCCTCTTTACCCCCTCAACCTTCTTCACTCCTCCCTTGATTCCCAACTCCTCAGTTCCCCTTTACTCCTCCCTCGCCTCCCTGCCCTCTAATCCCTCCATTCCTCCCTAACCTTCCCGGCCCTCTTCGCCCACCACTGCTTACCTATCCTCCCAAACTACCTTCACAACTCTCCTTTCTTGCTACTCCTATCCTCAAGCCTCCCTTTGCCTTTCTACTCCCACCCTTAAGCCTTCTTTCGCCTTTCTACTCCCACCTTTAAGCCTCCCTTCGCCTTCCTGCTCTTATACTCAAGCCTCCCTTTGCCTTACTATTCAGCCTCAAGCCTCCCTTTGCCATCCTACTCTTACCCTCAGGTCTCCCTTTGCTTCCTCAGTTGCCTCCCTTACCTACCCCTTCCAGCCACCATTCATATCCCACTGCATACCCCAGCCCCTCTTGACTCCCCAGCGCTCCCCTACCCCCTACCCTTTCCAACCTCCTCTCCCCCCCGTCTCCTTCGCTCCCTCCCCCCTCCACCCTGCCTCCCCTCACCTTTCTCCGTCCTCCTCGTCATCGCCTCCCCCAGGACACACCCGCAGGACACCCCGCCATTGTGGCCCGGGTCCTCATCAGGGGGTGAATGGCGGGGGTGATGGATAATATCTCACACCTTTTATATCACCCCCCCCAGACCGTGTGTGTGTGTGTGTGTGTGTGTGTGTGTGTGTGTGTGTGTGTGTGTGTGTGTGTGTGTGTGTGTGTGTGTGTGTGTGTGTGTGTGTGTGTGTGTGTGTGTGTGTGTGTGTGTGTGTGTGTGTGTGTGTGTGTGTGTGTGTGTGTGTGTGTGTGTGTGTGTGTGTGTGTGTGTGTGTGTGTGTGTGTGTGTGTGTGTGTGTGTGTGTGTGTGTGTGTGTGTGTGTGTGTGTGTGTGTGTGTGTGTGTGTGTGTGTGTGTGTGTGTGTGTGTGTGTGTGTGTGTGTGTGTGTGTGTGTGTGTGTGTGTGTGTGTGTGTGTGTGTGTGTGTGTGTGTGTGTGTGTGTGTGTGTGTGTGTGTGTGTGTGTGTGTGTGTGTGTGTGTGTGTGTGTGTGTGTGTGTGTGTGTGTGTGTGTGTGTGTGTGTGTGTGTGTGTGTGTGTGGAGAGAGAGATTCAGTAGACTTAAACGAACATAAGACAGACTGCGACAGAAACAGCGACACACTAATATTCAATTACGGGCGTGTACTGGGACCACGAAGCATCATAAAGGAACATCACACCCATAATAAAGTGCAGTAAAGTGGGCCAGTCCATAATACATCGTTCTTCACCAGGGAGGAATGACCCCCCCGATCCCTCTTATCTCCCACTCCGTTACTCATCACTTCTCATTTCACTCGCTCATTACCTCTGATTTATCCCCATGTCTCCTCATATCATCTGTAGTCATCTCATTTACCCCTAATAGCATCTCGTTTCTCCCCCTGAGCTCCCCCGGTTCTTCATTTCTCCCCGTACGTGTGTCATTTCCTCCCAGCTGTCCGCGCCTCCTCACCCATCTCCCCTGGGCTACCTGATGAAGTGGATATCATTCTATTTTTCAGCAGCTCATCACAGGCTTTTAATAGCTGAGGGAGAGGGAGCGGGGAAGAGGGGAGAGGCAGGGGGCAAAGGAGAGGGAGGAGGGAGGAGGTGAGAGGGAGGGGGCAAAGGAGAGGGAGAAGGGAAGAGGGGAGAAGGAGGGGGTAAAGGAGAGGGAGGAGGTAAAAGGTGACAGGGAGGGTTAAATGGAGAGGAAGAGGGTACAGGAAGAGAGAGAAGGGAAGGCGTGAGGAGGGAGGGATGATGGAGGAATGAAAGGTAGAGAAGAATGAGAGGGAGGAAGGAGAAAGAGAGAAGGATGGAAGATAAGGAAGAGAAGATAAGGGAGGAGAGGGATGATGGAGGGTCGAGAGGTTGAGTGAGAAAGGAAGAGGAGAATGGTGAGGGGTAGAGGAAGAGGGCAGAATGGAGGGATGACGGAAGGCTGAGAGGTAGAGAGAGGATGGAAGGCTGATATGCACGTAAAAGAATCAAAACCTAACAAAACAAAGCCGATAAAGATTACCACGCTGTGCAAGAACAAAGAAAGATATGGAAGAGAACACGAATTATAAAAACGTCAGACGAATACCAGGAAAATGAAAAAAATATGGGACAAAACAGAACGATAAAGTTGAATAGATAGGCAAGAGTCAAGGTGGAAACCAAAGAAGGGAAGAAAGATATGGCAAAGAGACAGAAGGAGAGGGTGCTGAGGGAAAACAGAAGAACAAAGGACAAGGCATACACAAGACACCATAAGAGGGATATAACAGAGATTCATACGTGATGACATTCAGAAAGGCAAAACTAATACGGAGAGCTGGAGAGACGGACGACCTCAACACTCAAACAAGACTCGTTAAAAATACATTTCCGGGATCAGATTGAAATCAGTTGGGACTCCACCTCCAACACACTCCCTCTCCCTGCCTCCCAGTACCAGCCCTCATTCCCTTACATTCTTCTCCTGCCCCTGCCCTCCTTCACACCTCCTCCCTGTCTCATCCTCCATCATTTTTCTCCTTTCTCGCCCTCACTCCTTCCAGTCTTCACCCTACAGTTTTCTTCCTCTTCTCTTCCCTTATTCTTCCCCCTCCTCTCCTCCTCACCTCCTACCTGTCCCCAGCCTCCCTCATTCCTCTCCCCTCTCCTACATACCATCCTTTCTCGACTCTCTTTCACGTTCCTACCAATTCCCACTTTTCCACACATACCCTCCCTCTCACTTTCTTCACTCTCTCCAACCTGTCTCCCTCCGTCCCTTTCCCGGATCTCCCTCGCATTCCCTCCCTACCAACAAAGCCTGGTTTCAAACTGTTTAAGTTGACCTTTGCATGTGACACTGACATTTGACCGATTATTATTTTAAAAATTTGTTTACCTTGACTGACCATCAACATTTTCACCAACTTTGGTTAAGAGGATTAAAACTGAGTTGTACTGTTTACAGACTGGCAGGTAAACAGCCAGAAATGTAAAGACGCGCCGAGCAAAATATTATACCCGTTGCAGTAAGTGCACATGGGAGGAAATGTTATTTCCTGCTAATCAGACATAACCGTAAACTAGAACCACTGGAGTAAATTTTCACATATTATTAAGAATCATACTCGTATCAGACTTCATCTGTATTAAGAAACCAAGAAACGGCGTACTGCAGGTAATCACACCTATTCGACTCGAGACCATACAACTGTAAACGAAATTAGGCTTCATAATTACATGACGGTGGACGTTATAGTTATTCATTTTTACTTATTTAAATGATAATTTATATCTTCAAAATCTGTTTATGAGTTACTGAGACATCTCTCTTAGTAAGAGCTAATATTTTTATCATACTGCAGACACTAGCTATCCCACTATGGCCTGGTGGCAGTGGTGTTGTATTTCTCCGGTTACATAGCTTTGGTATCGAAATCGTCATTTACAGTATTCCAATAATTTTTTCACGGAATCCTCTTAACTGGCTTGCCAGCAATCGGAATCGTATTAATTGAACATGTGCTGGAATGACAGCATGTTTATTGCTAACGTCCACCATGTGCGGTTGTACATAAGGTTTTCTCGATAAATCAATCCCTCCCACTTTTCTCCCTCATTCTGGATCACTTCCCTCCCTCTCTCATACCTCCTACTCCTCACTCCCTCCTTTGGTTCCCATGTTTTTTTAATTGCCTTGGTGAGAGTCTGGTTGAGGGAAGGGATCAAGGCTACGAGGAAAGTACGAGAGGTGGCAAGGGTGAGGGGAATGGTGAGGGCTGAGGTGAATATTAAGATGAATGACAGACTGAAGTGATGAGGCTGCTGTTGGATGAACTGTACTGTACTGTAAGGAGCAACGTAATTTATAGAGTAATGCTTTGAACAGTACAAATTCGAAAAAAAAAAAAAAAACCGACTGATATTTCAAATTATGATTGATTTTTACAGTACTGTTAGAGCAAATAAAAAGAATCGATAGATGTGGGAGCACAGGGCACTAATATGGAGCTTGACCAAAATCCACGGAAGTGGAGCAAATCGTTTCGTAAAATTTTTAGCAAGCGGCTGACAGATTGGCTTGATCCTTGAGATGCTCCCGCATCTAAAACATGGGCAACGCTACGCTGTTGCAGCTCTCCACCTAATCAAGCACATAACCCCACCCCCCTGGACACGTAACCAAGCGTATAACGGCCCTCACCCCCCAATCTTTTCTTTTAAAGGTGGGCATAAGAAGAATGCCTTGAGGAAACATCACCCTTCAGATTCCTTGCACAGGTCGGATTGAATTTTTTTTTTTTTTCCCCTATCAAAAGGCACCAGTTCACAGTAAGACACAACTACGTGAAATTTCATAACTATATAGTGAATACTTTCTGAGATCTGGCCAAGAAACGAAATCTCTACAGCCAGGCTGCCCCCCTATCGCCCAGCTCTACGGATGGAGACCTATTGATTCCAGTGATAACAACACCCTCCTCTGATTAGTCAGGTGGAGGGTAAAAACAACACCAATATGTGAAATTTGATGTCAAGCAGGAGGTCTGCAGCTCAGCCCCTGTTATAGCTTCATTCTTAGAGATTTCACTGACACAATTAGTTTTGCAAAATCCACACACATACAGGTACCATCGTCCGCCAAGGATGAGATGGAGGGATGGAGTGCAGAGGTATATTGGGAGAGGGGTGTGTGAGCTAGAGGAACAGCACTGACACGGCGACATGGAAGCGAGTTGTCTGTGGCCACCGCTTAGGAATTAAGCCGTCTGGCAATGAATGGATGGGCTTCATGGCAAGTGTTAACTATTTGGACAGAAGTAAAAGGAAAGAGTTGTAAAATTTCAGACATGACAAAAGCGTAAGCAGAAGAGATCATGTGAATACAGAGATGAGAGCAGGAGAAATCTAGCTGGCAAATATGCAGCTTACCAAAATACTGAAAAGACACATGTAACATTCTCAAAACGCGATCAACAGAGCTCTCTGACACTTGCACTTAAGTACTATATTATGTAAAGGCTATGAAGTCACGGAACAACATGCTAATTAAGATATATGAATGCTAATGTGAATCAGTGTGTCGAATAGTATGTAATGTCTGGGAGTAGTAACAGGTAAGGAAAAGATGAGAGCCATGAATGTCCAGACAACCTATATAACAACTTCCACCTCTCTACCCTCACCTCCGACGTCCTTGTGTGTGTGTGTGTGTGTGTGTGTGTGTGTGTGTGTGTGTGTGTGTGTGTGTGTGTGTGAGAGAGAGAGAGAGAGAGAGAGAGAGAGAGAGAGAGAGAGAGAGAGAGAGAGAGAGACCAAAGTATTAAGTATGGGATGCTGGTCAGCTTGTACGTTCGTTGTGTGTGTGTGTGTGTGTGTGTGTGTGTGTGTCAACATTAATTTACAACTGCATAAAAAATACCTCCACCTACAGCACCACTTTCTGCAGGCATCACAAAATTCGCTCCCATATTTTCAACTAGTACAGTGTTTTCTGTATGGGTCACGGCGACGGGTTCTGAAGGAAGAGGTACTGTTTTCTGAAGTATAGTTCTTTTCTTTTGCATCTCCACAATGAATCTTTTTATTATTATTAGTGCCAGATCACATTGTTCGGACAGTAAATACAGAGGTGTAGTAACTATGAAAACACACACACACACACACACACACACACACAAACTGTCCAACTTCTCTCATACCATCCAGTTTTTTCCCCCCATCCCACCCTAACCTTCCCTCACGTGCGCCTCTCTCTCTCTCTCTCTCTCTCTCTCTCTCACACACACACACACACACACACACACACACACACACACACACACAGTCCCACCTCTTTCTCATACTATCCAGTTTTTTCCCCATCCTACCCTAACCTTCCCTCATGTGCACCCCTTACACACACACACACACACACACACACACAGTTCAATCTCTCTCATAGTATCCAGTTTTTCCTCATCCTACCCTAACTTTCCCTCATGTGCACCCCTCACACACACACACACACACACAGTCCAATCTCTCTCATAGTATCCAGTTTTTCCCCATCCTGCCCTAACCTTCCCTCATGTGCACCCCTCACACACACACACACACACACACACACACACACACACACACACAGTCCAATCTCTCTCATAATATCCAGTTTTTCCCCATCCTGCCCTAACCTTCCCTCATGTGCACCCCTCACACACACACACACACACACACAGTCCAATCTCTCTCATAATATCCAGTTTTTCCCCATCCTACCCTAACCTTCCCTCATGTGCACCCCACACACACACACACACACACACACACACACACACACAGTCCAATCTCTCTCATAGTATCCAGTTTTTCCCCATCCTACCCTAACCTTCCCTCATGTGCACCCCTCACACACACACACACACACACACACACACACACACACACACACATTTTTCCCGAGAAACGTGAAAACATATAACGGGCCGGGGATCACTTACAAATGATTTTTTAATGAGTCGGGTCTTGCAGGCTGAAGAAAGACGAAAAATCAGATAAAAAAAGAAAAAAGAAAAAAGAAAAGTGGATGGACAGGGTAGGGCCAGGCCGAGACCACCCACGCTGCCGACACGACTCACCCGTTAAAAAAAAAAAAAAAAAAAAAAAAAAAACTACCCGAGTAACCCCACTGACTAGTCTCGCCAGGTCCAGCCATCTCTAAGTAGGATCAGAAATTTCTCTTGTCTTCAAAATGTTTCTTTATAGTGTTCTTATGGGCCATACGTCTCATCCTCTACCTTTTCCTTATCAATAAAGGGAAAATATTTGAGTCTGATGCAGCAAACGGTACGACACTTCAACATTGCACCCCTTGCCGGACGTAGGAGTATTCACTGGACGTTGCACTGCTTGCTGTTCTTTCACGTTACAATAATACAAAATATTTACTCCTTGACGACAATGGAAAAGCAATATCAATTTATCTGTTATATGGCCATGTACTGGAACACGACCACCCTTATTGTTTCAGTGATATTTTCTACCTCGACCGTGAGATAAATTCACTATCGGTAACTCTGCAGTGTCTTATTCGCTGGAAAACAAGACGAAGATTTATGACGCCGATCAGGGTGTGTGGTGTGGCCTCGCTCACTGCTAATATTAGGGTGGGCAGGGATTCTAGTCTTAAATAATTCGAGCACACGAGAGAATTACGAGCTTCCCCATACATGACTAGCATGTACCATTATGACTGACCCAGTTTTCCTGTCTCCCAGCTGTCCTTGAAAACTGGTCTGCCACACTGACGAGGTTGACTTCACTCTAATTTCCCTGCTGCACCCCCGACAGGAAACGAACGTCAGGTACATTTCATTAGTGCTCAGCGCGGCGTTACAAATGGCATAATGGGGGCGTAGGATATTCCCCTATCAAAGGTACCGCGCCACGTATGCTAGAGCTGCCGGAAGCTGCTTGTTAGCTGAGGATCCCGCTGCTCCTGCCACTACTACTGCTGATGTTTTGGGATGGAAAGGGGACGGAGAAAGGCAGGGTGTGCACGTAAGTTTGAGTGTGAATGTGAGGAAGCAAGAGGGATAAAGTGGGAGGGTGAATGGGAGAGAACTGGTAATGAAGAGTATGAGTATAATGCAACAAGAGGGGCGTAAAGAGGGTGGAAGAGGGTTGGGAGCAGGTAAGTGGGAACATAAACGTGAGGAAGTAAGAAGGAAGGAAAGGAAAAGATTTATGGGATTATGAATGTAGGAGTGGAAGCAAATAAATGAAATCATGATTGTGAGGAAGTAGAAGGAATGGGAGTAGGAATGGAAATGAACGGATAACTAGTTGTATAACTGAGAAAGTACGAGGAAAGGAGTGAGGAGATGTGAGAAAGAAAAACATAAAGGAAGTAGGTAGCAGGGAATATATCTGAGGGCGATGGAGGGTGAAATGATTTGCAAGAAGGGAAGAGTGTAAGAAGACTGAAGATATAATGGAGAGGGAACAGAAGTGATAAGAGACAAGAAGAGGAGGGGAAAAAGAGGCGAGGGTGAGCAAGGGTGAAAATGTTAAAGAAAATGATGGTTTTGAAGAGTGGGCGTTGAGGAGGGAGGGGATGATAGGTGAGTGTCGAGCGGATAAAGAGCTGGAAATGAATGCGGGGCCAATGTGTCAGGAATGGGACACAGAAAGACGTGAGAGGGGGTGAGAGACGAAGGGAAAAAGGAGTGAGCAGAAAGGAGCACATCAAAACCGGGGAGAAAGTAGATGAGGCAAAGACGGAGAGGAGAGAGGCAAGGTGAGGAAAAGAAGCAAATGAGGTGAAAGGGGTAAGTTGACCAGAGAGCGAGAAAGTGTAGTACAGGAAGGAAGTGTAAAAGCTGAAAGGAAAGAGGTTTTGCCAGGAAAATGACGAGGAGATGGATGAGGACGGAGGATTAGGAAACAAAAAAATAAGCGAAAGCAGTAGACGAGGAAATGTGGCTGTAAAGCAATAGGAAAGAAATAACAGATAATAATAAGTATGCGACAGAGGGAAAGAAAGGGAAAAAAGGGGGCAGATACAGAACGATAGTGAAGTTGAGGGAAAAAAAAAAAAGAGTAAAATACCACAGAGAGAGAGAAACATGTCACACTTTAATCTATTCCCTAGTTCACTGCATCCTCCCCATCCACTACACATAACGGTATTCCATCTTCATTGCCTCGTCCCCACACACTCCACCTCCAGCGCCTCTTCATTACGTCCCATCTCCAACCCTCCTTTACTTTTCATACACCCTTACTCCCCCTACCTTAGGCCCTTTCACACTAAGGCTGAAATCTAACATAGGATCGTTTTCTAAGAGGCTCTGGTAATTTCGAAACACCCCTTTCTTAGCTACTTAATCTGCGCATTACACCTTTTGCACATCCTCTTGTGTGTTATTCATGCAAAACCCGTCGGTATTATTCCCTTCAGTCCGACGTCGAATTAAAATGATTCTTGCTGCCGCTAGATGATTTTCTCTCTCTCTCTCTCTCTCTCTCTCTCTCTCTCTCTCTCTCTCTCTCTTTTTTTTTTTTAATTAGGAGAGACCATCACCTGAACTGACGGTGTTACAAAGAGTCTCCATTTACCCATTCCCAGCCTGATTACTTTCTCAAGGCCGGATAAAAGCATTCTTAACACTCTTTCCTCACACTGTTTCCATCGTTCCCCTGCCCACACACCTGCATCTCCCTACAACCCTCTCCCAGTCTGTTTCAAACTACTTCTTACGGCTCTTAGCTCACACCCTTATTTCCACAACCCCGTTCCCACAGTCCATCTCGCTGTACCCGTCTAAGAGTCCATTTCCATCTCCAGTGCTACCACTCCTTTACACTCTTCTTAATTCCCTCGTCCTCGTACTCCATCTCAGTAGTTTCTCCATCGCTACTCATCGTTATTTGAACCCATCATGGATAATGAAGTTTTTTTTCAGTTTATTCTTGCGTCCTTCAGACAATACTAGTCAACTATAGAGACATCCCTTGTAATGATGGGGTACGAAACAGATATCAACCCCCTTCAGTAAAGTCGCATTTTATGCTGCCTTTTTGTTAATAGTATACGGTATTTAATAAACTCATGAGGCATCTATCGTATTAATCTGATTTTGTCTCCCTTTTATTAGTATACAGTATTCTACATACTTCTTTTCAGTTGCAGGAGACCAGAACAGTTAATGAAATTACAACGAGGGCAGTGAACATTAACATGCTTGCCTCTTCATAAAAACGGTTGTCATCGAGTCCAGCAAACCAATGTTCATTTTCTTTAAATGTAGGTTGGCTTAGGTTAATATTATGAAATAAATATTAAATTTTTCATTATTCGCAGTGAAGGGGCCAATTTCCAACTCTACCGCCACTTTCTACCGCCCAATTTCCATACTCTATCCCTCCCCTACCTTCACACTCTGAATCTAACACACCTGCCTCAACAACAGTTTACCGCCTAAAGGCCTACAACTACATATAACCTACACTGATCCTTCATCATAGCTTACCTCGACATTCCAGTCCTCACAGTCCATCTCTGGCGTCCCTTCCTCACACTCAAATTCTATCCCATTAGCCCGAGGATGCAGTTGTTCATTTTACTCTTGTTATTCGTAGATGACTGTATTCAAGTTATTGAAGAATTATCGTACAAGTGTGATTACTGAAGGTCGTATCTAACCTCTCCAGTTCAAAAAGTATCGTTAAAGTTAAATGAAATCGCCAGAAGGTATAAAGAACAAAATAACTTCAAACCGCATCCAAACCTCCCCTTCTTGGTAGTGTATGTCCATGACCCTATTCTCACACTCAATCTCTTGCGCTCCTTCCTCACACTCCATCTTCCATCGCTACACCACACTACACTATAACATTCCTACCTTATGGTCTTACCTCCATTATCCCATCTTCACAATCCATCTCTGGGGCCCCTTCCTCAAACTCCATCTCCTTACACTACATCCATACCGCCCCTTCCCTACAGTGTTATGTCCATTACCCCATTCTCACACTCCATCTCTGGCTCCCCTTCCTCACTCTCCATCCCCCCACACGGAATCCTGGGGTGAACGGCAATAATCTGGTGTAAATCGGCTCGAGTTCGTGCCAGAAGGGGATCGTTTATCTAAATTATTTTGGCCATGACACAGCGTGGAGGCCAACTCTCTCCACACTCTGTCTTTCAGGGAGGAGAGGGTAGGCTAATCCGTTAATAAAGACAGATGGATATAGATACGGTGCACAGACAGACGGACAAGCAGAGACAGATGAAGATGGATGCATGGAGGAACTGGCAGATGGATAAGGAAGAGAATATAAACAGGACATGGGATGCTTTCATATCACCAGGCCATCATCAACATTAAAACAATATTTCCTCTGTTTACAAGGGACTGAGTATATCTAGAACGGTGTTTCTTAATCAGTTGTGGAACACGAATCAGGGGAGAGAGGAAGCCGAGGTACGATCTTCCCCTCCTCACTTTTGAACCGTAGAAGGTACAGGGTTGCCTGCCATGCAAGTGCTGGGCGAAAGAGTCGCTGCATCACTACGTCATTACAAATACGTTATTACTTCATTCATTACGTTCCTGCCCCTTTCAGTGGAGTTATACGACAGGCAAGAGACAAGTAGACAGTGCTCCCCAGTCGCACAGAACAATGCCTTGGTATATAAAGACGCAATGAAATGCTAAAATAAGTTCATACGTCAATACATAAATATATCTGTGTGTGTGTGTGTGTCTGTGTGTGTGTGTACATTATATATATATATATATATATATATATATATATATATATATATATATATATATATATATATATATATATATATATATATATATATGAAAATAAAACGAAGTGCAGCAACAACAAAATTCTGCCGGTGATGACGTGGTTGTTCTTCAGCGGTATTGTCGGTGGCAGGAAATGGTTTGTCTTATGGTCGTTAACAGCCGGGAGATATTAATTTCCACACTCACACCGGCTGACGAGGGGCGGCGGTAGGGCAGCGTGGAGGAAAAGGAGGAGAGGAGGAAGGGAGGTGTTGGGGGGGGGGGTGAATGGCGAGGCGTTGAGGGAGGGAGGGAAGAGGAGGCGTGGCGGGGGGAAAAAATGAGAAGGGTGAGGAAGGAGGGTTGAGGATACATGGGGAGAGAGGAGGGGAGCCTGAGAGGGGAGGAAAGAAGGGCCTGGGAGGAGGGGAGGAGGGTCTGGGAGGTGAGATGAGGAGGCGAGGGGAAGGGAAGGAGTAGGAGCTGGAGTTGAATACGGGGACAGGAGTGAGAGGAAGGAGAGACAATACTGTATGCCAACGGATGGGCATGGGGAGGGGAATAAGGGAGGACGTGGGGAGGGAAGCATGAATATACAGTGAGGAAAAACAAGGAACAAGAGGAAGATAACAGGTAGAAAAAAATTCAGGGAAGATGTAATATTTGAGGAAGAGGGTCGAGGGAAGGAGAAAGTGGAGGAAGTGAGCAGGTCGAATTAAGGGAAACGTTGGATGGGGAGTGGACGAAGGAAGGGAAGGGGTTGGATGTAATATATGACGCAGAAGGCAAAGGGGAGGAGAAAATGAGAAAGAAAGAGCGAAGGGGTGTTGAACTAAAAACCAAAAAGAAGGTGGAGTCAAATTAAGCGAAACAAATAAAGTAGTGGCTGAAAAATAAAAAGAGATGACAGAGGCTGAACAATGACGGTAAGGAAAGAAGGAGAGGGACGTGGAAGAGAGAAACATGGACAAGAGAGGTTGAGAGGGGTAACGTGAAAGGGGAGGGACGCTGAGAATCAAGGAGGATAATAAGACAGAACGGACTAAGGGCAGACAGGGAGAAAAATAAGAATATTGGAAGGATGTCAAAGAGGGAGACAGGAAAAAGAGAATCATGGACAGTCAAGATGTCCTCAGCTGGAAAGAGTAAATGTTGGAGGGAGGCTTTGTCAGGAGGCAGTTATGAAGAAGAAGATGAGAAGTTGAACGAGGAGGAGGAAAGGTAAACAGACACAGCAAGAACGCTGATAAATAGAGACAAGTATGTACTGTAATGCAGTAAGAAAGTAAGACTATACAACAAAGCCTGAGGGAGGCAAGAAGCTGAAGAAGAAAGAGCAAAAGAGCAATATATCGACAAGAAGTGTGCCTGTTTGGAAAAGTCAGGTGAATGTGGGGATAAGGTTTTGATAAGAGGCTGGGGTTAATGGGCAGGTGAGAATGGCTGAAAATGATTAGTTTCTAGAGGGGAATATGTATAAAATAAATAAATAAATCCATTCAGCACCAATATTTATTTATTCTTTTACTATTGGCAGGCACCGAGCAGACGATATTATATAGATTATATGAAACTTTTCACACTGATGGGATTATAAATAAAAGAATAGCAGGACTGAGAGAAATGAAAGAAAAGATGAGAAACGGCCGAGAGGAAGTACCGGGGGAGGGACGAGATGGGACGACTGAGTGGGAGGGGCAAAGGTTCTGCGTAATGGATTAAAATGGAGGAGTGAAGGAGGGGAGGATGTTGTTCACTAGACCTCAAGGTTACTCCCCATCCTCCTACACCCTTCATCACAACCTAAGTGAAGGCGAATGACAGGTGTGACGAAAATGTGGTGGTGAAGGTTTGTGGTAACTGTGATGGTGAATTTGGTGGTGTGGTTGTCGGTGGTGATAGAATGATGGTGTATTGTGATTCTGGGATGAAGTGCTCTGATGGGAAGTGGTGAAGGGGGATCTGGAGAGAGAAAGAATGTGGTGGTGACGTATGCGGTGTTAGTCTGTGGTGGTGAGGTTACATTAATAGTGAGTGTGCGGTGGGAAGAATATGTGATTGTAAAAGTATGTAATGGTGAGAAAAATATGGGAATTCGATGAGAACTGTGTGTGTAGTGGTAAGAGGATGTGTTGTTATACTGTAGATATCTGGTGGTGAAAGTATGTAGTGACAGGAGGAAGGATTGGTGAAAGAGTTTAGTCGTGTGAAATTTAGTAAAGAATGTATGTAGAAGTGTGAGGATGGGGAGCTGTGAAGTTTGGTGATATAAGTAGGTAGTCGTGAAGTGGTGTGATGGTGAGAGGAAGTGATGGTAAGGAAATCTTGTGGTAAGGGCATGTAGTGGTGATGCTGTATAAAGGAAGGATATGGTAGCTGAGATGAGGTGGTGAACGAATATAATTATGAAGGGGAACGGTGGCTAAGAAGTACAGGTTTGGGCCAAGTGTGGGTAAAAAGTCTTGTGGTCGGTGACGACCGATGAACACTGGCGAGTAGTTGTGGTGAACAGAAATTATAGTGACAGCTGGAAATATGGACTAGTAAAGAAAATAAGGCTAAGAAACTGTGGTGGAAAATAATACTAAAACAATACAAACATATGGGTTAGGTTTGAAGATGTGAATATATTTTATTCCAGTGATAAGTGTGATAGTGTACTGGTGTAAAAACATCAGAGTTAAGGGGACGAAAGGTGTCTGCTATGGTCTAGTTGTACAAACTGGGTAGACTCCCTGTGAGAGACAAAGAGAAGTGGTGTGACTGGTGAGATTGGTGCGTGATAGTGAACTGATGGCTATAGTGGTGAATGGTAGTGGTGAGATGGAAATACTCGTAGCTGTGGTCGGTGGTCGAAACTGCTTGGATGAAGGCAGTAGTGAAGTGCAGATCGTTTCGACGGCTGGCGGCTGATAGATGTGGTGAAAGTGGAGTTGCAATGGTGGTGGTGGTGGAGTTGTGGTGGTGAAGCTGGTGGGGGGTGAGATGGCAATGGTGGCTACAGGTGGGAAAGGCTGTGGTGTGTGGGTGTTGGCTGAACAATTTCCTCCATTACAACAATTACCAGAGTCGATCACGCAACCAGAGCACGAGACAGAGCAGGGTAAGTCAGGGCAAGCTAGGGCAAGACGGTACAGGGCAGGGTAGGGAAGCATAGGACAGGGTAGATTATATTACAGTAACGAAGAGCAAAGTAGAATAAAGCACAGTAAGGTAAGAGACAGCAAAGTAAGGGTGAGCGATGCAAGACAGAGCAGGACAGAGAAGAGTAGAGGTGATTACATTAGAGTGGAGGTAGGCAGAGTAGAGAAGTAGGTAAATTTACGTAGAGTAGGGCAGAGTAGGGTAGGGTAGGACAGGATACAGTTGGGTAAGGTAGAGTGAGATGGTAGTAGCAGAGGGCAATGATGAACACTGGGCACGAGTTAAGACTGAGCAGCAAAAGTCTGATGTAGCAGGATAAGTTCAGCACACTGCCACGATGAAGTATCATGAACAGGGCACCGTAAAGTGCAATAAGACTTACCAAAAGAGTGCAATCTGGAGTTGATATGAGATCATTTCTGGTATAATGATAATGCAAACATGAGGCGGCAGCACACAGCAAAATACTTAAAAACTTGGAGTTTTCAAAGTGGAATGATGACAGGACTGGACAAAAAAAAAAAATGTGATTCAGGGAAGGGCATACCTGGGTAGGACTAGGAACGGCGACATGTAAATAAGTACAAATCATTTTAGGTGATGCACGGCAAATGTTGACATGAATGTAACAATAAAAACTGAAATTTAAATATAAAACTATGGAGAGGCTGAAATTACATACCAAGTTAGTGTAGGATATAAAAAAGCGCAAACCAGGACAGGATGGAGAATATTAAGCAAGGAAGAGCAGTCTGTGGCAAAGTAGGCAGGGCAGGTGAGATTTTATGAACCGAAATTTAGGTGGCACAGAAGACTTCGTAGCACCACCTCTTTGGCGAATCAATTTTGAATGTTCCATTGTCATGAATGGATGACACCTGTAATCTGGTGTATAGATTTTTTTCTAATTCACTGTTTTTTCTTCCTCTGTTCATCTTCTGCTTAAAAAATCTTAATCTTCTCTTGCATGTTACTTACATCGCTTTAATAGCTACATAGTTTCCATCAATAACATACAAGAGGAAAATGAAGCGTAATGTGCAGAATAATTAGCTATGGAAGAGGCACTACGAAGTTTCCTATGCCACCCAAGATACAGCTCTTGACGAGGCAAGGGAGAACACGTGAGGGCAGATCAAGGAACGGAAGGGCACAAGACTGCAAGACAAGGCATAATATACTAAATACATGCAGGATGAATCGTGACCAGTGGAAGTGGAGGGAAGATCCTCATAGGCAAGCGACACCATGACAATGCAAAAAAAAAAAAAAAAAAAAAAAAAAAAAAAAAAAAAGTGCATTATAACAGGGGAAGGCAAGGTAAGACACAACACAGCAAGGCATGGCAGGGAAAGAAAGAGCGAGATCAATGGGAGAAACAGCAAGATAGCTCACGGTAATGAAAGGAAAACCATGAGCGTGCAGATCAAGGCAATGTAGGATGTAATAGAGCAGAGCAATGCACGGCAAGGCATACCACTGGAGGGCAATGCAGGGCAAGGGGGACAGGATAGGGTAGGAGTGCAACCCATCCCCCTCCCACGTTCAACACGCACAAGGTACCCAGTAATGACCATCCCCGGGCCAGACCTCACTTTATATGACACAAGCGAGAAATGCCCACCGACAATTGGCCAAACACTTCACATTTTCCTTCCCGGACGATGGAATTACTGGGAAGGAAGGATAATAACAAGCAATTACCAATGCATAAACTCCCCGGTCTGGGCAGGAGGGGTATCGTTGCTCCTAAACATGTTGGTTTCGGTAAAGTTTTATTATAAACACTGTGGCTGAGCAGCGTTATTAGCACCCTGAAGAGATAATCGCACGCCATTAGCCCGATTATGAGGCAAAAACCAGTTTGGTGCAAAGAACAACATCCAAATGAGGATAATTACTGACAGGGCCATTAGTTATGGGCAATGTTGGGGAGGACGCGTGCCCCGACGACTGATAAAATGATACATAATATTAAGAAGCGTGGGAACGATATTGTGAATGGATAAAAGTGATAAACGAGTAGCAACAAAGATCCATAAATTCGCGAAAGAGGGAAGAACAAGGTGGGCGCTGTAAATGACGGAACAAGACGGGAGGACATGGCAGGACAAGATAGGAAGATTTCAAGACCACACAGTAAAGGAAACCAAAGGTGTAAAAAAAAAAAAAAGCGGGACAAGACAAGATACGACCGAGAGAGCCCAGGAAGTTGATAAGATAAGGCAGGACAAGACACAACGTGGCTGTCTCTGTGGGGAGGACCGCAAGATATGGTAAAACACGTTCCCAGAATCCAAGGTCATCAACAAAAGAAAAAGGAGAGACCAGAACAGAAATTAGCACTGCTCCAAAGCCAGAAAAAAAATGAATATGATGAGGCAGACATTTTCACCCTCTTTCACGAGTTCCTCAGCCCTTGACTCCATATCATCCGGACTTTTGTTTTAATACTTATTATCACTACCCAGTCCTTATGTACTTTGTGTGAGCCCGTTTACGTTATGTTGCCAGGATCAGATGTTGTGAATCAACACGCCCTTGCATCATTGTTTTATTGTGTCAAAGATTGTTATTTCAACTTGAATCTGACAATTTACGCTTATTTGCTATATTTTATCCTACCTGCGTAGCTTTTAGTGCATTTACTGAATGTTAAAAAATAAATGAACACTTTAGCAGACGGCCACATTCAGAAGGGACTGAAGGAGAGAACAGGAGAAAAAAAAAAAAAGGCACGATTGTAGCTGCAGGAAAACCTGCAGGGAGAAATATGAGATGAAGAAAACTAGTGAGAACCGAGGGAAGGACAGGAGAGAATCTAGGCAGGAGAGAAAAGAAAAGGTCTGGTAGGATCTAGAAAGGGTCAAGAAAGGGGTGGGATGAAGAGAGACAAGAAAGCATCGCTCAAGGGAGGGACACGAAGAACTAATAGTGGTGAAGAATGAATGAGGTTGTAGGAAGAGGCAAGAAACTGAGGCACGGAGGATGAACGAAAAAAAAAAAAAAAAAAAAAAAAAAAAAAAAAAAAAAAGAGAGAGAGAGAGAGAGAGAGAGAGAGAGAGAGAGAGAGAGAGAGAGAGAAGGAGAAGGTTGAAGCATGAACCATGGTTGGGTTAAACAAGACCAAAATGGGGTAGAAAGGACCAATAAATAAATAAATAAATAAAAAAGAAGAAGAACTGGTGAGGGAGGGGAGAGAAAGAACTGGGATGGGGAGGGACAAGAACGAACTGGGTAGGAGGAAGGAAAAACTCAGGTAGCGTGGGTTAAGAGAGAACTGGGAAAGGGGGGAAACAAACGAGGGAGGGTTGGGAGGAATTAGAATACACTGGGATAGGGAAGGACAGGAAAGAACCAGGACAGGGAGGAAGGCTGAACCGAGGAAGAATGGAAACGAGAAAGACCTGAGGGAGGGATGGAGAAGGGTCTGGGCAGGACACACGGCCATAGCAGAAGAGGCCGCACAGGAGCCCGTCAAAGGGGTGGCCACGGCAGCGGGTGTCACAACGACCATTTGCGGCCGCTAAATTGTTGCCTGGGCCAGGTGTGGGGCCACGGATCACAGGTCGCACCGCCACCTGCCTCACTCCTGCGTACCGACCTCCCTCATGCCCCATCTGACGCTACGCTTGTTCATCATGGTTTTACGTTCGTGATCTCTGCCCCGCTTCACATGCTCGTACAGTACATTCAGAAAGTCCTCGTTATGCATCGCTTTTTTTTGACGCTGCTTTTTGCTGCCATGTCCACAGAAAATCCCATAACGACCGGCTATTAAAGTTCGATTGTTAATATGCTATCCATTACAATAATTTGCCAGTTTCCTCCTATTTAAAGCACCAGCCGTATGGAAGAAGTTGTGATATTCTGAACCGAACACAAAAATATCAGAAATACTGACTATATATCAGAAAAATATTTCAGTTTTAGGGATTGTATCTTTGTGCAAAAGATGAATTCACAAAAAATTATATGGTGGATGATCAAGTGGTAAATATATAAAGTTTAAAAGAGAACAGACTTTCTTCATTTTTCCCAGTCGCAAGGGAGAGTGCTGATGGAAGGCAGAACGCCAGGATTTGTTCCACAATTAAACTCTGAGTGAAAATTTAACTCAGCACGAGGCTTCGCTGTAAAAGACACCCGCAGCTCAGCGATAATGGGTAATTGTGGCCTCATCACACACGAACAGCAGGCACATCATTCGATAAGTCTTGTAAGCGACAAGTTTTTTACTTATTTTTAGTTATTTTTTCGGGGGTTGGCAAGAAAGGGAATAGAAAATCAATATGCAGAAGGTGCACTAGTTTGACAGGGGAGTCAAAGAACAGTAGAAAATTCATTATTAAAAAAAAAAACTGGCACCGGCGATGACGGATGGAATTAAAAATATTGAAATAAATTTATGAAATGCCTTTCGCAATAGCCTATATTACCGGAAATCAAATGACATATATTTGGATATATATCCATATGGTTATTTTGAGAAATGACGTTTACAGACTTACAAAGATCTGATATGTTAACAACAAGAACAATAATAATAATAATAATAATAAGAAGAAGAAGAAGAAGAAGAAGAATATGATGAAGATGATGATGATGATGCAGTGCCAAGGCACAGCAAACCCGTCCCCAGCAGTCATTTTAGTGCTGACGTATAACAGGATGTCTAGTAAAAGATGTCACATATCAAATTTGGAGTAAATCGGGTGAAAAATGACGATTTTATGCCCATTTGAAATTTTGGGTCGGACTCACCTGACACTGACCCCCGTACTGCTAACTAGGGAGTGACCCCACTGATGTAATGAGACATGTTATACGATGCACATTTGAAAGATGCACCTTTAGGTTTTGGTTTCATGTCGATATGGCGAATTTGAAAGGAGTTATGGCGAGAAAACGATTTTTTTTTTTTTTTTTTTTTTTTTTTTACATTTTTTGGGCCTACAGCTGGGCCTTGCCCCAATTACGCCCCAAATTTAATCAGGTGATCAAAAGGTCACAGCCCATCATCCCTGTAATTTTAATCAAAATCGCACCAGTAGTTTTCGCGTAAAGTTGTTAACAGACAGACAGACAGAGAGACAGACAGACAATAAGACAAATCGAGCGAAAACATTACCCGTCGAGCTAGACCTAGATAGATCATATAGCCCTGTTAGAGTGACAGGAGAGCGCTACCCCTCCCAGCAAGGCAGCTACCTGGACGGGGTGCGAACTTTCGACCTCGCGGTCTCGAGTCCAGCACTCTACCACTTAGCCACCCTGCTCCTCAAATAATAATAAAAATAATAATAATAATAGCTGTCCTTTTGTTTCTCAAAGCGTCATTTCTTCTAAGGAATTTACAAGCACTCAAAGCCTCGTAATAAGAACATGACTCAGTTGACAAGTAGTATTGCGTCAGAGCACTGGCAACTAGAAAACCACCTCTTCATGTTCCACGATTTACTCATTATTCACTACTCTCTCAGTGATCTCAGCCTAAATCTTTGTCTTATTTCTTCCATTTCTTTCTCCTGTTGCTTCACTGCCCTTCTGTGGCTCTCATATTAACACAATGATCATAGCTTGAGCCTAAAAACATAGTTCTTCCTTCTTTCATTTTTCCTCACTTGTCTCGTACCCCTCCTCTACTTCATTCCCTTAACTTCGTTGTATTCCCCCCTTGCTTTACTTGAGAGCTTTATCCTTTGTTTCAGACTCTTCTCTTAATTATTTCACTATCTCGCTTGACAGATTTCTTCTTTCTTTCTTCCACCTTGCCTCACTTACCTATTCCCAGCCTTACTCATCTTACCTGCCTAGTCCCTGTCTCACTTCAATATCCTCTGCCTTACTCATCTCACCTGCCTAGCCAGTAGCCCCCTTCCATATCCCCAGTCCCACTACAGTATCCCTTGCCTAACCTATCCCGTTTTTCCCATTCTCTCCTCTCCCTCGCCCACCAAATTTGCCAAACCCCTGCCTCTCCTCCATATCCCCTGTCTAGCCCGTCTTACCTGCCTGACCCCTGCCTGGCTCCTGGTGGCTCTAGCGGCAGGTGAGAGGGGGAGCCACAACACCTGAGATGAATATGTGATGTGACTAATTAGGCCCGACCTCACGTAGCAAGGGGCGGCTTTGGGGTTTATGATGGTGGTGTTAGATGCCGCCCACCCTCGCCCGCCCATCCACCTCCTTGGGCTACTACCCGCCCACCCTATTACACCACTCTTCTCCCCTGCCTGCCCATCTGCACAATTTCTCACCCACCTCTTTTCATCCGCTCACCCTATTACACCATTCCCCTCCTCCGCCTGCCTATCTGCATCATCCATCACCCATCCCTTTTCATCACTTCCCATCCTCTCCCATGCACTACTCCCCACTCACTCCCTTGCACCACTCCCCACTCACTCCCTTGCACCACCCCCAAGCCACCCCCTTGTACGACTTACCTTTGCACCACTCCCCATCCACCCCTATGAATTCACTCTACATGTACTCTTGTGAAAATCCCTATTAACTCCCCTACACCGCTCCTGACCCACGCAACTGTACCACTCCCTACCCACTCCTTTGCACCACTCCTTACCCACTCCTTTGCACCACTCCTAACCCACTCCCTTGTACCACTCCTAACCCACTCCCTTGTACCACTCCTAACCCACTCCCTTGCATCACTCCCTACCCACTCCCTTGTACCACTCCTAACCCACTCCCTTGCATCACTCCCAACCCACTCCCTTGCACCACTCCCTACCCACTCCCATGCATCACTCCCTACCCACTTCCATGCACCATTCCCTACCCACTCACTTGCACCACTCCTTTGCACCACTCCCTACCCACTCCCTTGTACCAACTCCTAACCTACTGCATTGTACCACTCCTCGCTCACCCAAATGCTTGCACCACTTCCCATTCACCCCTGGCACCATTTCCCTTGCACCCCCTAGAACCACCACTCTTCATCCACCCCTTGTATCACTTCTCAACCACCCCGCAGAAGCACTCCCCACCCACCGTTACAACACCTCCTGTCCAGTTCCCTTCCCACCCATTATTCCATCTGACCAAAACTGACCAATCCATATCCAGAATACGCCCACTAGCTGTCGGGTAAGTGTATGACCCACAACCCGCCCACACCCATCCATTTGTCTTCTACAGTCACCTCTGCTCCATTACCAGTCCACAACCCACCCCCACACTCACCCACTCACTCCCAAAAGCTCATCTCCTCCCACTCACTCTATACTCTCCTCCCATTCCATCCTTGATAAATTTATATTCAAATCCCACCTCTTCCACCCACCTCATGCCCTAATACCGCCCACTAACACCCGCTCAACGCCAAAATTCCACTCCCCCCATCCACACCACACCCAAATCCCACTCCTTCCACTCCCCTCACGGCCAAATCACCCCCCTCACCACACCCTCCATAAATAAATCCCACCCCTCCCATCCACTCAGCACCCAAATCCTACTCCTTTTTCTCCCCCCAGGGCCAAATCCCACACCTTCCACAGCTAAATTTCGCCCTCCCATCTACTAAACACCCAAATCCTACTCCTCATCTCCCCCACGACCAAATCCCATCTACTCCGAGTTTACATCCTGCTTAATCCTCACATTCTGCCTAACTCACGGCCAATCCATGGCCAAATCCACCCTACATCTCACCCATTCCACGCCTAAATCCAGTCCACTTCCTCTCCATTCCACGTCGTCATTCCGCCTACTCACCACTGCACCCCTAAAGTCAGCCTACTCACCACTCCACACTTAGCCTATATTCCTCCCATTCCCAATTTAGCGCCCGAATTCAGCCCACAGTCCACCCACTCCACCCCCATATCCTGACAAATCCCCTAATCCTGTCCATTATACGTCCAAATCCAACCTAAACTTCCTCTAATCTATGCCCAAAGTCGCCCCATACCTTTCCCATTTCATGCCTAAATCAACCCCACTCCCACCACCACGCCCAAATCCAGCTCACACCCAACCCCTCCACGCCAAATTCAGCCCACTTCCCTCTCCATGCCAAAAGCCAGCCCATACCTTTCCTACACCTAAAATCAACCACACGCCAACCATACCAGGCCTAAATCCACCTCATATTTTGCTCCCTCTACGACCGAATCCAGCCCACATCTCACCCACTACCAGCCCACTCTCCTCCCCACACCCATATCCAGCCCACACCTTACCCACTACACGCCCAAATCCAGCCCATTCTCGATTCCACGACCAAATCCAGCCCATTTTCTTCTCCACGCCCAAATCCAGCCCACACCTCACCCACTACACGACCATTCTCCTCTCTACGCCCAAATCCAGCCCAAGCCCCGCCCATCTCCCCATTCCAGCCAAGTTCCACCCACTCTCATGATAACCTGGGTAGAACAATAACTCCTTTCCTTAGACAACAGACAATAGGAGTTAATGTGAGAAGATTTATGGAATGCAGCGGCAGAGGTAAGTGAAGGCTGGGGAAGATGTATGAAGGATGAGAGAGAGAGAGAGAGAGAGAGAGAGAGAGAGAGAGAGAGAGAGAGAGGAAATGAGAATATGCATGAAACAACGCAAATAATAAATGTGTGTGTGTGTGTGTGTGTGTGTGTGAGAGAGAGAGAGAGAGAGAGAGAGAGAGAGACAGACAGACATATGAAAGTTCAAGATGTCAAAGGAATTACAAATGAATGCGTATTAGGAAGCAACGGTAGCAGACGTGCTGGCAAAGTGGAAGGGGACGAGGCGTTGGAGGGAGGAAGGAGGAGAAGGTAACGATGAGGGAGGAAGAGGTTGTCGACGTGAGAGAGCGAGGTCAAGGTGGAGAGGAGTGCAGATGATAAGGGAAGGGGGGGGGGGGAGATGGTCGTGGAATGGAGGGAAGGGTCAGAAGGATGAGGGAATGAGGAAGACAGGCGTGGATTTGAGAATGAATGGTGGAGAGAATGGAGCAGGAGTTTTAGATTTTATGCTTATCAGCTAAACGAAGAACACTAAAGCAGATAATATACTTCTGCAAAATCCCAGTCTCCTCCTAGAACACAACATCCATTACCTGGTTTACATTCAGGTCCGTAAGATATGAGGGAAGGAGGAAAGGGTGCCAGATCTGAGGGAATGGGGAAAGGGTGACATATGAGGGAAAAAGGAAAGGGTGGCAGATATGAGGGAAGGAAGGAAGGGTAGCAGATATAAGGGAAGGGGGAAGGGTGGCAGATATGAAGGAAGGAGGAAAGGGTGGCAGATATAAGGGAAGAAGGGAAGGGTAGCAGATATGACGGAATGAGGAAAGGGTGGCAGATATAAGGGAAGATGGAAAGGGTGGCAGATATGAGGGAAGGCATAAAGGGAGGCTAACTGTCAGGGCACTGTAGTACGCAGTCAGCTGTATTCTAATTACTCATTCAGATCCACAGGCGATTTACAGAAGCTATTACATCCCATAGCTGATATTCCTTTGCCACCAACCTCAGAAACCCGTACTCCCCTCTACCTCTACACGCACTGAGGATGCCTTTACCTGTACCTGGCATTCCTATCCTGGGGGGAGAGGTGATGAGAAGAGAGAGTAGAGACAAAAGAGAGAGTGGGCAACGGGGTATGGAAGAGACAGAAGAGGATAGACACATGGAGAGAGAAGGGAAGGGGGTGAGGAAGAGAGTGGGCATAGAGACGAAAGGATAGAGGTGAAGAGGCCGTAGGAATGTGAGATGATGAGAAGAGACAAACAGAGAGAGGAAGAGCAGTGAGGAGACAACAACAAAAGAAAAGAGGTGCACGGAACGAAAAAGAGTGGGCAACAGACACGAAAGGAAAAAGGTGGAGGAGGAGGAGGAGTGTCAAGAGGCGAGGATAGAAATAAAAGGATGAGGGGTACACGAAACGAAATCCTCAGGAGAAAGGGGATGAAAGAAACGAGATGATGAGGGCAAAGTGGAGAGAGAGAGAGAGAGAGAGAATGTCAAACCGAAAAGTGAGGATTACAGGGAAAAAAAAAAAAAGGAGGGTACACGCAAACGGAACGAAGAAGAGTACAGGGAAAAACGGTACAAAAAAGGGAAGCGGGGAGAAAGAGAAATGAAAGGAGGGAAATATATAGGCTGGAATGGTATGAAAGAGAGAAGAAAAAGGAGAGAGAAAAAGAGAGAAAAGTGGGGCGTGGGGGGCTGAAGATTAAACGTGAAGAGATATACGTAATGAAACACACGAAAAAGATGAAAGAAATGAGATAAAGGGGGCCGAGAGGTGTAAACAGGAGAGGAGAAAGGAAGAGAATGATTGGGTGCGGAGAAGAGAAAAACAAACGGAGAGAGGGTGGTGTGGGAGAGCTAGGAAGGACAGGAAAAGATGGAGGAGTGTGGAGGAGGGTGACGATATGGAGAGCAAAAGCGCGTAGAGGAGAGAGGAGAGACAAACGGAGAGAGAGGGAGAGACGAGAGACAAACGGAGAGAGGGAGAGAGAGGAAAGACAAACGGTGAGAGAGGGAGGGAGGATGGAGGGCAAGGAGATAAAACCTAGGCGAGCAGTGAACGGATCAGCCACGGATCATTTTCTGCTTAGCTCTGGCCACACTCAGCCCCGGCCAGAAGACAAGTGTGCATGATCACCAATTGCCTTTCCTCTCCTCGGCTATTACTGTTATTAGCGTAAATTCTGAACGTGTGTGTGTGTGTGTGTGTGTGTGTGTGTGTGTGTGTGTGTGTGTGTGTGTGTGTGTGTGTGTGTGTGTGTATTTTGTCCTCCCTGTATGTAAAGTTGTTTGGCTGACTTCAATGTAGGTATGTTTTGTGACAAAGAAAACATAGCCTATCTTTCTACTGTATATCTTTACCTGTCTATCTACCTGTCTATCTCTCTATCTATCTATCTATTTACCTATCTATCTATCTATCTATCTATCGAGAGAGAGAATGTCTGTCCTCTATGGAAATACAGCCCTAAGAGGTGTAACTTTTTGCAGCGAATTTAGGTGTGCACATTACAGCTGTAAAAATTTTGCAAAATGCTGGTATAACAGAAAAACGGTGGAATTTCTTGGTGCCCCTCTGTTGACCCAAAATTGGAGCTACGTAGACGTGTTTAGGAGAATCTAACATGCTTTTCGAAGTCAGAGCGGAGCAAGCCGGACGAGCGGTCCAGGCAGGGCGAGTAGAAATCAAGTGTATATTTGAGGGCTGGGCTCAGAGAACATAATTTAGAGTAATTAATCAAATAATTGGAACTAATGCAGGCTATTGAGACTGATTCATATGACAAAATTGGAATTAAATGGAACTCCTCTTTTTTTTCCCCTACTAACCAGGACAACGCCGGGTAATTTAGCTAATAGGATACTCGTAAATGAAAGAATGCGGCAACATTATCAGCAGATGAATACGTACTTAGTTCTGATGCCATTTATTATTACTGTTATTCTTATTCCACTTTAAAAATCTTAGTGAACAAATACGAGTCTACAGTTCTTTCACCTTAACTTGGCACATTCTTTTTTCTCACGTGGCTTAGTGGTAGACTGAGATAATGTTGCAACTCTATCCCCTTCCCACAGGAATTCTTCATGACTACCCCTATATTCTATTGTTAATTCATTTTTACAACCCAGCATTCAAGATGGAGAGACGTAAATTTTAGGAAAACTTAAAGTACAAACAGTATAGTAACAAATGTCCTTCAGACCCATTAACTTTTTCTGATTACGCTCCCGCTAACTCCAGACGATTTTATTCAACAATGGGAAGACCTCAGGCAGTGGAGGGATCAGTGAGGGCTAAATCTAATCTCCCGAGTTTGAAAAGTCTCTCCAAAACCGAAGAGAATTGTCTGGAAGTGGCAAGAATGAAACGATAAAACACGCAATCTGATTAAAGATGTTAAGACTGTAAGAACTACGTAGGGCTGTTATGAGTCACCTTCTGAGGTTAGTGATTGATTCATACTGATCCCTTCAATCCAATCATATGTATAACTTATGAGAGACTTTCGCATATAGGAGAGTTCAGACATATTTTTCATTTACCCCTTCACCACAAGAGGTCTTCCGTAAGCTGAATAAATCATCTGGAGGTAGCAGGAAAGCAAATGAAAAAAGCTTCATGAATAGTGAAGCTAAAGAACTCTGATTTACTCTGAGAAGATTTTTAGTTATATCACTGAAACGAAAGGGCAAAAGAAATTAGGAAAAGTTTCAGCACAAAAATGCTCGCAGTAATAGTTTTTGGTGATGATTAGAGGGCGAGGCGAAAGCAATACTGCAGGTAATGATGATGAGATGGTCATGAAAAGTCATAAGTTGCAAGATTTCCTGATATATATTTTTTCCTACCATATAGTCTTCCTCCCGACATAAACTCTCGCCCGTCCCCCAGCATCACGGACAGTCAGGGATAAAAGTTCGTTTACAGTTCCCTTAAGTCTACATCAGAGTTAGGGCATGTCTCTCACAGTCTTCCTTAATGCATCATATCAAACAGTATCACCAATATGTAAATTAAGACACCAGGCCTCACTCAGCTTGGGAATATTATGCAGCACCGGAATATGAGAAGCAGAGAAGGTGGAATACTAGGCAAACTTTTATCCACGACTGTACAGCCCAACATCAAAGCCTCGTCGAGTGGACACTGAAACGGTTCCTAATGAGAGACCACAGCGCCGTCAGAGCTTGGGAATCACACCCTCGACCCTCACCTAATACTCTTCGCTATCACTGTGACATTTTACTGACGGAGCGATGCCTTATCTAACCAGGGTATTTTTCCATTTTTAATAGAATTGTTTTCCTGTGATTACATGAACGACATAATAAAATCCATACCTGCTCGTCCTGATCAATGAGTAGTATAGTTTTTTTTTCCCAACAAATTTAATGCATGAGTACAAAATCGTCACCACCGCCACCATCAGAAGCTCCAGCAACAGTCTTGGCTGGTTCCTACATTATCCTCTCAACTATGCTGGGTGTTAACGTGTTCTGCTCCACCCCGGCAAATTTATGAATCTCATTCCTTCATCTGGTTCTCGGTTTACTCCTTTCCTAACTCCATATGTGGGCTGCCACCCTAACACTCTAGCTGTCCATCTATTATCCCTCCTACGAGAAACGTGACCAGCCCATGTTCATTTCTTTTCCTGTAATTGTAGGTAGGACGTCTTAAGCTTTCATTCCCTTTGGGCTGCGTGGGACAGTACGTGCACTGCAAATGGAGAATGAAGAAACCATCAACATACTACGCAAAAACTAACACATTACTTCTGTACAAATAACGGTGATGTGAATAAAAATGTACTCGCTTTAACTGTGACTGCATCGGATATGAAAGACGACAGAATCGAGTGATACATTAAGCTTTGGAATATTCCCTACTAGATATACCATTTTAAGCTTGGCGATGAACATTCTGGGAAGTCATCAAAATTTTCTTCTTTCACTGCTGCCCTTTCATCAGCAGCCAGGACAGTAGAGAAATGTCACCAAGGGCGTATCCACATCGACTCTTCTTTACCTATTTATTTTGTTTATCGAACCGTAATATCTTCTTCTGTACCTTCTATATCGCCTTGACAATGACAAAGTTTGCATGAGTAAAATAATAGAGAAAATTAATCATACGATGGAACGATGAAGGAATTACCTGATAAAGAAGGGGTGCAAGGAAATCTGCTCAGCTGACATGTCTTACTCTGCCTTACCCGTCCTCAACAACTCCCTTAGTTAGATTACAGCGCACGAACATCAAGCGGTATGATTTCCATTAGGTGACAAGGAATCATCATCTTTGCAGTCGTATTCATCAAGCGGCATATACTGCTTACAATATTCAGAGGTTTATGTCTTCGCAAATGAACTATACAGAATCTTCTGAACTGCTGTCTTATTCAGCAAGTGCCAAATAACGCTCAGTGTTCACAAGTTATGTCCTCATACTGCACTACACATTTGCACGTTAAAAGTCAGCCAGCTTAGGCCTTTCAGTATAAATAACGACAATTTCATAGATTCTTTTGTCTTTTTACTATAGATCACTGTCATTCCATAGCACATAATCAACAGTTGAGTTGTTCATCTTTTCGTTATCCCAGACTATATCAGACCATTACTGTATTACGACAAGCCATACTGTTATTGATATGTTTCACCACAGTCTGATTTTAGCTCACTCTAGACCCCGCCCCCCTCCTGAAAACAGTTCTCCGTGGTTTTATCAGTTTTCACATTCCATCAAGATTGCAATGGACACGGGTAGAAGTGCACTTGCTTCGTGGTCTTTCGGAAAATTCTACATCACTCCTTGTATCGTATATACAGGGAAAATGATAAATCAGATTCTAAAAGCATCTCACAGAAGCTTACTATGTCTAAACAAGATGGAACACTCAGAGAATGCGACACCCGCGCCGCCAACTAGTCTGAGAGCTCTTATACGATCAGTGTCAGGGTATAGTGTCCAAGCTTTGTAAGGATGCCGTGCCAGGACAATGATCAAGTACACGAGTGATTCTCAACGTGGGCCGCATGGTCCTCCAGGCTGCCATGCCATAATTCTTAGAGGTCACAGTAAATGTCTGAGGGGGCCAACCAAATTTAACTGCCAGGCATATGATCAGTTTTCTAAAATTTCATACTTATTTCTCTGTGCTAATTTCATCACCATAAACAATGACAATCACTATAATTTACAGTAAACATATCGTTCAAAGGGGCTGTTTGTGTAAGTGAACATTTTTATTGTGAAACAAACCGTAATGTTATAAAATCTTTGAGGTAGTTAAACTTGGCAACTCTGACACATTGAATTTGCGTAAGATTAGTCGCTAAACTGCCTCCAACTTGAAACACTCCATGTGCATTTGCTTTCTATTTTCTCCCAACACAACATATGATTTGAATAAGAGATTCACATTTCACTAATGCTTATCCAAATAACAGCAGCTACGAGGAGGACCAAAGAGATAAATGATGCTCAGAAGTGGGCCGAGAGAGAGAGAGAGAGAGAGAGAATCCTGGTGTAGACGTTCAGTGTTATTGTCTACAGGATCACTGTACGAGAACGGAATAGTTGTCATGTTTCCAGGGCTCACCAGTGTAAATGAACCCTATGGGCCGAACATTTGACTATGTCTTGTAACCTTCACAATCAATCGATTCCTCTCCAAAAGCGCTTTAGCTACTTAATTCTTGCCTGACGTTAACACTTCAGTTTGGTTAAAATCGGGTAAAAACGGTGTGAGTTACTTTGTTCACACACACACACACACACACACACACACACACACATATGCACACCCGTAAACACACAAACACACACATCCTCACACATGCACAAATGTACAAAACCACTCATGCACACACGCACACGCACAAACACACATCCTCACACATGCACACGCACAAACACATACCCACACATTCACACGCACAAGCACACATAACCACACATACACACGCACAAACACACATACCTAAACACGCACAAGCACAAACACATACTCACACATGCACACAGGCACACGCAAAACACACCCACCCACCAACCCACACACACACACACGAACAAACAAACATACCATAAAAAAAAATACCATAAAAAATACACCCGCGCACAAACACCCACACCCACACATGCATACACGCAAACCCAGCTTAGCATCTCCATCCATCAGCACACACACACCCACCTACACACGCATACAAACTCATACACATACATGCGAGTACACACACGCACATACACATGCACATGCACGGGCACACACAGGAACACGCACGCAGACGTGGACACGCACAGAAGCTCACATATACGTCCACACGCACAGAAAGTCATGTGTCAGTCAAAGTATAAAACCCGCTCTCGATTCGCAAGTCGCGGCTGCTATGAAACAGCTCATTATAAGACCATGAACATACCGGTACAGTACAGAAACTGTGAACAGACTGTGAAAGTAATTAGCTGCCACGCAAATACAATATACCGTATATGGATAAAACAACCTACATAACAGATACACTGCGCAGGCATAACATTTCCGAACACTATGTAACTTGATATGAGGTACATTGAAACATCTAGATACGAGGATATTCAATCTCTCATCATCAACACGCTAGAGTGGTTGGAGGAAAAAAAAAATATTTCAGATAAGTTTACACGGGCTGTGTGTAAAGATGTAACATCCATTAACGTGACGGCAGCGAGCGAAGTCAATTGGGTGGGACCGAAGAGACAGAATTATCACGTGACAGCAGCAAGCGAAGTCAATTGGGTGGGACCGAAGAGTCAGAATTATCACGTGACAGCAGCGAGCGAAGTCAATTGGGTGGGACCAAAGAGTCAGAATTATCACGTGACAGCAGCGAGCGAAGTCAATCGGGTGGGACCGAAGAGTCAGAATTATATGCGTATCTAACCAATACTTGGCAATAATTAGCTTAATGTAGGTAAGGAACACTGTGGCATGGAAACCAGTAGACCTATACTAATCGGAAGAATGAGAGATTTTCCAAAAAGTAATGAATTAATAAATGAATAAACAAGTTATAAAAATAAACATCGTATTTAAAACAAAGGTGAAAAGTCATTATGACAAATAAATGCCGTAACATACATACATGGTACGACCACTCTACATTCACTCTTTCTCCCTTTCCATTCCCTCTTTGTTTCGTCCTTTCTTTGTCTTCCTTGAGAAACACTGGCGTGGTGTGGCTGTTCCACTACGGCACTCCATGCAGTATAAAAGAATGCAATAACAGGTCTAACATAATTACTTAACCTGAAAATGATACATACGGTACGGAAGGACAGGGTGATGTTCTCACAGACTGAAACATGCAGCCTCACTCAACCACCAAGAACAAAGAACTGACACACGCAGGTGGTTCGAACTTCGAACCTCATGTTTATGTGAAATAGGTATGTGGTATCCGACGCCTAGCCAAGTAAGGTTGCCAGCCAGCAAATATTTTCAGACTACACTTCCGCGTGATCGAAAACCTTATTACGTAAAAATTTCAGGCCAATAATTTTACAAAATCATAACAAGTAACAGTGTAACATCAACAAGAACGATGAACGCTGCGGTAGGCTAAAATAATGGAACCTGTGTGTGACACAGTAACAGAATGACTTGGCAACGTGGCATATTTGGACGCCTTGGTTGAACATTTATCGCTGTCAAAACAAGTCACTTCATTGGATCACTAGACATTATACCAGTATGGTGAGGCACAGAAAAGTAAAATCCTGTAATGCAGTGTTGCGTTGAACCAATAAACCCAGCAGGCTCATCCCAGTCTACACGAAACTTTACCCTGCATATTCGACAGCAGTCCGAGTTCGAAGCAATCTCCGTTCGGATCGGATTACGAGCTCCATGTCTCGTCTCATATTACGAGTGATGCTACAACTGACTGAGGGCATCATGAAGAAGGCTAGCGAGACGTCCTGGGGAGACCGAGCAAGGGCTTATACGATTAGTTTTTTTTTTCCTTGAATATCAAACTGTTCTTATCATCATCGAGTGGTCTTTGTCTCACCGTTTGAAGAGAAAATACTGCAGTCTAAATGGTGCAACTGGTTATCGTTGTGTTATATACAGAATCTCTCTCTCTCTCTCTCTCTCTCTCTCCCTCCCTCCCTCCCTCTCTCTCTCTCTCTCCCTCCCTCCCTCCCTCCCTCTCTCTCTCTCTCTCTCTCTCTCTCTCTCTCTCTCTCTCTCTCTCTCTCTCTCTCGCTCTCAATCATTTACACTTTACACAGTTTACACTAATTTCACAATTCTTATTTCACCCTATATTTCCATTACTTCATATGTAAATACCAGAACACTAGACGATCCGCACTGAATACTCCCTTCTGTTGTCATTATTATAACACTTTGAAAATAACAAAAACAAATATTATGTGATACAGAAATTTTTGTTAGGTTTCTTCATTTGGTATTCAGTATGATTGACCCTTGAATGACTGATACACATACAAGTTCCAGCTTTTTGCCTTTGTTGAAAATAGATGCGCTGGCCGTTTTGCTTTATTAGAAAATTTACTCTTATTTCCGTATATACTTGCTCCGAGTAAAAAAGCAACAGCAACATCGTCACTAGTGAAACAGTAGCAAAGGTCGCTGTGGAAATAAAGGACATTTTACTATCATCTCATACCTAATACCCACTTCTTAGTCTCCTTTTGTCCCTCTCTCCTACCACCTACCTACAGTACTCACCTATCCCGACTTATTTTTTCACTCATGCCACAACAGTCCACCCACCTGATTAACTAACTTCAGCTCGTCCACTTATCCACTCACCACCTGCCCACCTGTCCCTTAGCATCATCATCAGCCTGTCATCTCACTGTAGAGCCAAGACCTCTCCCAACTTGCTCCTGTCTGACTTCCTGGTGCTGGTTTGTTCCATCTAAGCACATCATATCTACTGATTTCAACACTCCATCTGGTTTTGTCTGCCTTTTCCTCTCGCTGATTTCTGGTTTGCAATTTTATATCGTAGTTGATCAGCAGTTATCTGTTTTTGATTAAACGATGTCTGCCCATGTTCATTTTTTCTTCGACTGTTGTCATTATACTTCTTTGTCTTCATCTGCTTCCATAACCAAGATGTTCTCTTCTCCATCTATGTGATACCTAGCATACTTCCATCCCACTATGAGCATTAGGAACTTCATGATCTAAGGATGTTGTTATACCCTAGGTTTCTGACCCCCAAGTTAGAGCATAAAGGACACACTGACTACATAGCGTTCTTTAGACCCACACCAATCAATTCATTTACCTCCCCCGATTCACATGTAATCTATTAGTATGCAACCAAGCCTTCTTACCAACCCACCTATCCATATAACGTAATTAATCTACCTAATCCACCTACATACATCTTCATTACTCATATCCACCAGCCAACCCCGAATCATCATCCTCAACTTATTCTTCAAATTCAGACCTTCCCACCTTTTCACATAATCTCTGTTTATCCACCTTACCCATCTACCTATTTCCTCCTTATCCACCAAACAAACTAAGCATTACCCAGTTACTCAATATCCACACCAGCATATCCATCACCCTAACCAAACTCTCGCCGGTCTATCCACCAAAACATAATCCATCCTTTCCATTCACTTCTCCCTCACTTGCCTATCCTGTAAACTCCCCGATCTTCTCCCGTGAACCTTTCCTCCTCTCCACACCCCCGTCCACACCCCCTCCCACCCCATTCACCCCTCACGCTCACTCATTAATTTACACTCGCCCACCCACCCATTACCTCACCCTATCCATCCGCCTACCCAGATACCGAACCAACCCACTCCCCGCCTACCCACTTCATCATTACTCTGCTGCTGCCCACTCGCTTGATGCTCTCTCGTATTTTACCTCATTATTTCTGCCAGGTATCTTCTCCGCCCACTCATTTAGCAACTCCGCCCACAACTCAGGTCGACCACTACGCAGCCCACCCGCTTACCTACGCAGCCCACCCACTCACCTAGCCAGCCTAATCACTCACAGACCCAGCCCACCCGTTGGCCTACCCAGCCCACGCACTTACCTAAGCAGTGCACTCACTTGCCTGCCCAGCCCACTCCCTTACCTGCCCAATCCACTCACTATGTATCTTGTTCACCCACGCACCTATCCTGCCCCGTCACTCACCTTAGTCCACCCACCCATCTTCCCAGCTCTCTACTCACCTACCCAGTCCACCTTCACTCTTACTCATCCCACCCACTCTCCTACTCACCTACTCTCACCTGTTCTCCGACTCAGCTCACCCTTTCACGTATCCAAGCTACCCACTGTCCAAGTATGTTCACTCGCTCACCAATCCAACCTCCTAACTTTCCTGCTAAATACCCATCCACTCCTCTACCAAAACGCACATCTTTTACCCTCTCCACACCAGCTCCATCCAAGGGTCAACTATTAGTCAACCCGACCATCCACCTCATCACTCCAGTTCCTTAACACCTCCCTTCACCCGTCCCACCCGCTTAGCCTCCCTATCGCGCCCCTATCCGGCCATTAACCTCCCTCAATATCCCTGTTGCACATTCTTTTCTGATCATTTTGTTTATACCATGCCTCATCCTCTTTCCCTTTGCATATGATTATTGTTTTGCTACTCATTTCCAAACCCCTTCAGTCATTTACTCACTATATTCAATTGCTACCTTGTTACTCACTTTCCAAAACATCTAAGCCTCCACTAACACATCCTATACCTTATCACAACTTTCTTAATAATATTTGAAGTCCTCATTCATTCGCTCACTTTTAAACCCACATTTTCACTCAATCATTTAAATCACCCACGTATTTGTTATTCTCCTCCAGGCCCACCCACTCAGCCCACCCAGATGCCCACCAACATCCTCCATACACCCATCTGCTAAATTTCCACAAGATCACTGGCACACCCATTAGATACCAACATTTCCAGCCCCCCTCTCAGTCCACCTAGGCGCCCACCTAAGTCACCACTCGCCCATTTACACGGCATTTCCAAGCCAACTCACTCACCCTTTTGCTGAACTCTGAACAGACCGAAGCCCACTCACTCGTCCATTTTTTAAGCACTCCTAAAGCTACTTACCCAAATACTACTCACCTTTCTTGATCGTCCACTCAGCAAACCTACACCATTCACTCCCTCCAACTCAAACGCCCACTCATTCACAGGCCCACCCACTCAGCTAGCCCACACTCCCATCTACACTTTTCAATTACCCACGAGTCCGCTCACACAGCCCACCTACCCCATAGACTCACTCACGACCACTCCAGTTTTATTTACTGCGCTCCCTCCTGCCCTCCCACTCACCTGCTTCCTACTCACCTTCCAGCCCGCCCACTCAGCCCACCCACACACCCGCCCACCTCATTACCACGCCCGCACCACCTTCGTCATTCCCCGTGATGGGCCGTGGGAACACCTCACGCCCCCGCCAGATGTCATTTCGGGGCAGGATTATATAGATTTGCTGGATAATTCCCTCCGTCCTTCCTCCCTCTCCTCCATTATCGTCATCATCCCCATCCTTCTCCCTCCATCCTGTCATCTCCACTTACCCTCCCTCCTGCAATTTCCACCCTCGCACCTCCATTGATCCCCCCTAAACAATTTCCTTTTTTCAATTTGTAATTTTTGAGCTAATTTCCCGCTACTTAACCTGCAATTCCTCTACCTTCCCCCTTTTTTTTCGTGGCCCTCCATTTTACTTACTAGAATTCTTCTTCTCGAGTTGCTCACGCTTTTTTTTTTGCTTTTCATTTCTTCCTGGCTGTTATTTCCATTATCGATCCTCATTCTCCTAGAGTTGCTCACGTTTTTAATTTCCTTTTTGGCTGTTATTTACATTTATTATTCCTCCAGCTGCTCACATTTTTTTTCTATTCCGTACACTGACCCCTAACCAAGCGCCTATCTCGCCAAACTACCTCCCTCATTTTTCCAGCTGTTTACCCAATCCCCTCTCGGCCCAGCCCTCCTCCATCTCTTGAGTTAACTAATCTCCACCACCTCACCATCCATCAAGTCCTATCCTCGGCTCAAGACAGAACTATAACTCATAGAATAATCTCTTTGTAAACACTTGCTGCAGTGTCATGTCGTTCTGCCCACCTTGTCTTGACTAATATCTCAGCTACCCATCATCATCATAATCATCATCAGCCTCTGTCAGTCCACTACAGGACAAAGAGTCTCCCAACTCCACTCTGACCTACTGGTGATATTACCCTGTTTCATTCTAGTCTTAAGTATTTATGAGTTTCATGTCTGTGTTAGCTTGGTTGTGCCTGAATCACTGGTTTTGCTGCTGTCACTCTATTGTATCATCAGAGATAGAAGTAAAAGACGGGGACTTTAACCCTTTGGATTTCAATGGGCAAAATCATCAGCCTTATGTTGGAAAAATACACTAATTCATTGTCAGGTAATACTTCAGTCATGATCATTTCCACTGATTTTGGTGTTCCATGTTTCTCTTAAACCTGACGTTAGTCTACGTAATAAGCCAAGTTGGCAATTTGCAATGAGAGAGTTAATTTCTCGTAACGTTATTGAAAACTACATCTGATATACGCCTTTTTTATACCCTTGGCATTGGACGAAAAAAAAAAAAAAAAAAAAAATAGCGTCAGCACATCGCCAGATCCACCAGGGCCAGGGTAAAAAAAAAAAAAAAAAAAACAGAGCAGATATGGAGAGGATATTACATGTCTGGAGGCCACTGAGAAACAAATTATGAAAAAAAAAAAGGAAGAAAAAAAAACTCCTGACGTTGGTTTTCAGATTCGTTTCGGTAAATTTCGCTGAAGTTCCCGGTTTAAGCTGTTATTTTTTCGTTCCCTCAGGCGGTTTTTATGTAAAGTGGCAAAACACACAAAAAGGTGAGAGCGACAGAGCCTGGATGGAGTCAATGCACAATAGAGTTAAATAGGAGGGCATGGTCGCAGAATCGTGGAATATATAGACAGATAGATAGATAGATGTTTATACGAGAGAGAGAGAGAGAGAGAGAGAGAGAGAGAGAGAGAGAGAGAGAGAGAGAGACCGCATTACCCTTCTTCGACCTGTCAAGTCCTTACCTCAGAACAATAAACGACATCCACAGCACTGTGCCTCCGTTATTATTATACGATCGAAATCCCTCCAGACACCTCTGTGAATTTCGAACCTATGCGCCGTGTAGAGATGTCACTCTAACTGGCGCCTTGTCAATGAAAACCAAGAACTAAGCAGGACTATGAAAGCTAGTTCAGCAAGAGGGAGGAGTCAACTGCAGGAATTTGTACATAGCAAAAAGCATTTTACACGCCTAGTAAAGCAAAAAATTAACATGTATGGGACATTACAACTCCACAGCCACAGCACAGAACAGATTATTCTCTCTCTCTCTCTCTCTCTCTCTCTCAGCTTGAAGTCCTGGGCGTGCGAAGAAACAGTTGACCTCGACTGCACAGCTCAAGATGAGGGTGAGGGTAGGCGGAAGAAGCCGCAAGGTGAGACCAGCATGAAGATGAATGAATATGGCTGAGGACGAGGGGGAGGTTGGGTGGGGGAGGAGGAACAAGGAACGTACGGCTATGAAGTGAGAGGGAAAGTAATTATAGCTGATTCTAACTTAAGGAAGAGACTCGGGAGCATTAGACTTTGCGTATTTTGGGCAAAGATTAATTCTACTTGGTGAAGTATTCATCGTTCAAAAGAATCCTACAAATACAAATAAAATGTAGATATGTACTGATAAACATTCATCTTGTTCAGTGAATTATTTCTTAAACAAAAGAATCATTATTACTATTATCATCAGGTTAGATCATATGGATTTCTCTAAGCGCTTTCGTTCAGTTTACACATAATTCACGTACAGCTGGGGAAAGTTCCGCGTTATACACTCGCTCACCACTTCGAAATAGTAAATGTGAGACAAGTGTTAGGGAAGCTGTAGCCAACATTCATCTATCTGGTAACTGTGTAAGAAGGATGGGGATGGAAGAACGAGGGGTAGGAACTTTTTTTCTTTATGCGAGGAAGAAGGAACCAAAGGCCGCGAGCCCGCAATTATTTTTCCTTCCAAGAGAAAAACAAAATACAAGAGAGAGCAAAATTCAAGATCCGATCATTTCGAGATACCTGGACACACTGCGTTTGAAAGACTGGAGATCATAGGAAGCAGGAAATACAGACAGAGGGAGACAGTTCCAGAGTTGACCTGTTGCATAAATGAAAGACCTTTCCCCTCCCACAGAGTGGTACCAGACATTTGAGTGTCTGGCTACTGCTTCACTAGTGGTTGTTTCACGCATAAAGGTCCGAACTGGCAGGCAAGTGTATAAGGCGGAACTTTCCCTGGGTGTACATATTTTAATCAGTTCTCAGCCACTTAGACCTGTGTCGAATCAAAATGGCGGAACTGTCCAACCTGATACTCCTGGACCGAAAATGAGAGGAGTAAACAAGCGGAGTGGCAGACAGGCTAGTCGCTTAAGTCCCCACAACTGCCTGTAATCACCCCCTCCTGCCATCATTCTGAGATCATTTGCGTGATAATTGCACTAGTTATTTTACCCAAGGGTCGCCTCGCCTAGTTTTCTCTTTCCTCGAGGGTGAAGTGCAGTGTAATTCATCAACTGTTGTATTAGACAGGCGGGGTGTGAGGGGAGGGTGGGTGGGAGTGCGGCTGATGTGGGGGTGTTGCGTGTAGGGTGGGGAGGGAGGGATAAGGGAAGAGAGGTGAGAAAGGGAAACAGGGTAGACAGAGAAGAGGGCAGGGGAAAAATGGAAAAGATGCGTAAGATATATGGGAAAGAACAGAGGTGCAGCTAAAGTAGGGGTAATATGCGTAGGGCAGGAAAGCCAGGGGAAGGGGGAGGTTTGAGGAAGGGAAAGAGAGCACACACGAGACAGGGGCGCGTGGGGCGAGGGAAGGAAGAAGAGAGAAATGCATAAAACTGTATAGATAATGTGATTTGTGCTTAACAGGCGGAAGGAGAAAAAGGGGGAAAGGGAAGGTGTGAGGAAAGACGCGAGGGAACAGGAGGTGTGAGGAAAGAAGCGAGGGAACAGGAGGTGTGAGGAAGGAAGTGAAGGAACTGGAGGTGTGAGGAAGGAAATGAAGGAACGAGAGGTGAGAAAGAAAACTACGGTAGGAAGGGGAAGGGAGGGCTGGGGGTGAAGCTCATCTGAGTGTGTTGTGTCCAGGCGTGGAGGGAGGGGAGGGGAGGTAATAAGGGGGAAGTGTGAGGAAGAGAAAGAGGATAGACAGACGGGGGAGGGGACGAGAAAATAAAAATAAATATGTAAAACAGGAGAGGTACAAGGAAGGGGAGGTACAGAAGGGAAGATCATGTCGAGGTGTTATGTTTGAGACAGTATGGGTGGAAGGGACAGGACGACGTGTGGGAAACGAAAAAGAGCAGAGATGAGGAAAGGAAATACAAGAGGGAAGGAAAGAAATGTGAAAAAGGGAGAAGCATAAAGGAGGAAAGGGAAAGGAAAGCTGATCATGTGGAGGTGCTATGCTTGGGACGGGAAGAGAGGGGAAAGGGGTGATGGGAGGTTGAGGAAAAAAGGAGGGACGCCACAGGAGGGGGTGAAAGTAGAATGGGAGACGGAATGACAAGAGAAGATAGGGTGCAAAAATGGAAGAGGGATGTGTGTGTGTGTGTGTGTGTGTGTGTGTGTGTGTGTGTGTGTGTGTGTGTGTGTGTGTGTGTGTGTGTGTGTGCGCTATAAGGCGACGGGCGGAGGAGGTGTTTAAAATGGATGGGAGCATGAGAGAAAAGCAAAAGAAGAAAAATATGAAGATATGTAAGAAGCCACTAGAGAGGGGTGTAAGGGAAGGGGTGGGTGAGTTGCTGCGTGTGACTGACTGGAGGGAGACAGGAGGGGTAAAGGAGGGGTGCGGGGAGGAAAGATGGGAGAAGCTATGAGGAGCAAAGAAAAAGAGAGAAAAGATGGGAATAGTATAACCGAGAGGTGCAGGAACGAAAGACGGAAGAGGTGTGAGTAACGTAAGGAAGAAGGAAGATGGAAGGGATGTGAGAAAGGAACGAAAGGAGGAGGATGGAATAGGTATAAGGAAGAAAAGAAAAATGAAAGATGGAATGGGTATGAGGGAAAGGTGAAGGGAGGAAAAATGGGAAGAGATCTGAGGGAGGGAACAAAGATTAAAGATGGGAGAAGTGTTATATAGGTGAATTAAGAGAGATGGAAAGAGAAGAGCTAAAGGGACGATAGCGAGAAGAAGAGAAAGAGAATGGAAGAAAAAAATAGGGCAGGTGAAGAGGAATGAAGAATGTTGAGGATTAAGAAAGTTTGGAAATAAAGAATATAAAGAACGAGAGAGTGAGAGAGAGAGAGAGGCACGTAGACATTTAGAAGGAAAGAGGCAACGAGGAGAGAGGAAGGTGCGAGGAAAGGAAGGAGGTGTCTGGGGGAGGAGGAGGGAAGGAGGTAATGATAGAGGGAGGAGGATGGACTTGCTTCCGGCTGTGTGGGTGGTCCTGGGCACGAGAGAGAAAGGCAAGATGGCGTGCAAGAAAAAGAAGTACGAGGAACAGGGTCTTAGAGATGAGATATAGACGGAGACGGATGGATAATTAAACAGATAAATGGATAAACAGATATACAGACTGATAGACAAATAGATAGACAGACATGGAGAGGAGGAGGAGGAGGAGGAGGAGGAGGAGGAGGAGGAGGAGGAGGAGGAGGAGGAGGAGGAGGAGGAGGAGGAGGAGGAGAAGAAGAAGAAGAAGAAGAAGAGGAAGAAGAAGAAGAAGAAGAAGAAGAAGAAGAAGAGGAGGAGGAGGAGGAGGAGAAGAAGGAGAAAATGAAGAAAAATTAAGAAATGACTTTAAGATCTGAAGATAAGAGCAATGAAAGTGGTTACAGAGAAAGATCCAGAAACAAGAATTCTGTACCTTGAAAAGCCTACTGGGAGAGAGGACAAAGATGGTCATACAGCAATACTGAAAGAGAGGGAACTGGTTTTTGTGCCAGCTGAAGAAACAAAAATAGTCTTATAGGATGATGACTTTGAGATACCGAAAAAAAAGTAAAAACAAGATTAATAGACATCACAGAGAAGCTGGGTAGGGTTAAGAAGAAAACAGAGTGATAAAACGACGCAGGAACCAACTGGAAGCTGAGTAAAGCAGGGAGGAAGCAGGAGGGATAGGAGGAGGAGGAGCCTATTGAAATATGAAGGAAACCAGGAGGAAACAGGAGGGACAAAAAGGAACAGGAACTATTGAAAGCTGACGGAGGCAAGGAGGAAGCAGGATAAATCTATTCCAGCAAATGATAAGAGAATATCATAATTAAACGAGATCACAGTAATCTGATGACAGAACAAGAGGAAAATGAAGATAACGTAATACAATAAATTTGGAAGATAAGCAGAGAGAGAGAGAGAGAGAGAGAGAGAGAGAGAGAGAGAGAGGTGGGGGGGGGGGGAAAGCTTCACCTCACTAACTCACGTCTGACAATTACTCACCATAAATCATAACAATCCATCACGAGCGGAGCAAGGGCGTCTCTCTCTCCCTCCCTCATCCACCTTGTTGCCTCCATTGACAAACATCACAGCTTCTCTTTTCCTTCCATCCAGTTCTCCTTTCCTCTCCATTCTGGCCTACTGATAGTGGGAATGACTGTTTATCACATGCGTATTGGCAAGTGAATAGTGTCAGATTTTAAGGTGTTACACAGAACTAGTTGAACCATTAAATTTGTAGGCCAGTATTACGATATTCTGCAGAGCACTAACAATCGTGATCAAGAACACTAACAAATGAGGTGCAAACAAAAGGCGTCATGAATGCCTAATGTGCGAAGTAATCTTAACATCTGAAAGTGATTTCAGTCGAATGTTTTGAATGGCCTAGATAACAAACTTTTTTTTTTCCGGTAGGTTATCTAATGTAAATAATCTTATATAAGTGAATAGATTTCGTCGGCAGAACAGTGCTTTTGGTTTAAAAATTATGGTTCCCGATTTAATGACGATTCAGAGCATACAGAAATACTCGTATTTCTTATTATTACGGAATAATATATTACATTTTGACAGTTACTTGACCACACATAAATACTTGTTTTATGCATGTGTCGTATTATTTATGTCATCATGCATATGCTATTAACGTCAAGGATGGAAAGAAGCGATGGAGGGCGCTCCCCTAAATCTCTGCCATTAGACTACTTTCTGCGCAACCGTGTATGATGTTTCCGGGGAAAGCGACGAAAACTACAAAACAGGTCCAGTCGGTCCGAGCTGTCATGCTCAGTCTAGGTACTTTTGTCAATCTAATCTCGCACTTCTTTTGATTAGGCTAAATGATATTAAGGTTTTATAGCAACAGTATTTATTCTAATTAGTTGAAATCACCCTCTGAACAACCTGATGATTACGGAGATCTGAGAACAGCTGTACCTCCTAATCTAATGTACTGTGTACGATCATACATTGCCCCTTATAACTGCACTAATAAGGCAATATGTACTGAATTCATGCCATAAATTAGTTCACGATGATAAAATAATGCAGGAAATCAATTTATCAATATATTTCACATAGAAAACATCTATTATCCTCTGCTGCCTAATCTTGACTGGAGATGACGCAGTCGTACATTGCTTTCTAAACGCGTGTCGTAACCCCTCCCTCTTCCTTAACTGTAAGCTGCTGCTGGACGATTTTACTCAGCTTACAATGTTGTCCTAGTGATGGTGTAATTACCGGCGGCTGAATCTAACCAATCCAGTCAAAGAAAAATAGAATGTGAATAAAAACACCTTCAAATAGCAAAAATAAGAGAAAAAATAGGTCCTGCAGTTGAAGGCATTAACCACGACGACCTCCCGCTCACCCACCTGCCGACATTCAGCTCATCCTATACAGGCTGACATGCGTTAGTCAAAGTGTGGAAAAGCAACGGGCTCTTGACTTGAAATTCCAGCTGTTACACGAGATAAATTTCGTTGTAATTTTTCCGGTGTTGTAGTGTACCATTCGATGCTTAAACTACCCCAGCTATTTCCAGTACATCATCCACTATCCAAGATGAGGCTGTCTTTGTATATCTCAATGTAGATGGTCAATATCTGCCACCAATTTTGACGTGTGAAGGTATGGTGCCGACGTGGGTGGATTTTTGGACTTGGAACAATACTAGTTAGCCTCTAATTAAGGACACACACACACACATATATTAATATATATACTGTATCTTCTATATGACATACTGACACTGAATTAGTTACTACGGTAGTATTATGCTACACACTCTTTAGATATATAGATCGATACATAGATAGATATAGATATACAGATGGACATAGATAGATACAGACAGACATAAACAGATACGTACAGACAGACAGATAGATAGACAGATACAGACAAATAAATTGCCAGACAGATAGACAGATCGATAGACAGAGATAATATAGGCGAGTGTCGATGTGGCATGATGGGGATATGTAACCGGAAGTACGGTATACTAGGCCAGTCTGATACCTGCAAATCGTGTGGAAGATTGTGGTAATCGCTTCATACGCCGAACAAATCTGGTGTTACGCTATGGCGAAGAAAATTACTCCATCTAGTCTTTGATACCCGTGTTGTTCCCACTGCTGTAATATACTGGCACGTAGTCAAGAGTTAGTTGTCTCTCTCACAGTCTTCCAGCCATCTTGTGTGTGTGTGTGTGTGTGTGTGTGTGTGTGTGTGTGTGTGTGTGTGTGTGTGTGTGTGCAGATAGATAGATAGATAGATAGATATACGGATATATATATCAAATAAGAAATAGAAGCAGAAGGAAGTGAAGGAAACACGAGGTGGAGCATGTGACACTGTCATGAAAAATAAATCGTTATTGAGGAGTAGCAGACATGCTTGGGAGGTCCATTTTTCGTGACCACATTTCACAGGGTGCGGTATGTGGCTGTGGTTAAACAGATGTATCTTGCGATCTCAGTTTAATATGGATGAAGTGGAAAGTAGGGATAAATAGCACCTCTGTCATGGGGTTATATCAGTTCATATATTTAACAGTCGTTATCCAGACCAGACGCTGGACTTCTGGATCTCTCTCTCTCTCTCTCTCTCACACACACACACACACACACACACACACACAAACACACACACAATTTGGTGAGACCTAGGTCTCACCAGTAAAGATCATGCCGACGACAATATCCGGTGGTTTAGTGTGGAACTTGACACCTTAACCTAATTACCAGTAGGCTGTTTTCCTACCTCCACGGCTGTGGCCCTGACGGTATGCGTCATCTCTGACACAGCTGTCCTACAGAGACGAAAGATGTGTGCTACTTCGGCAGGAATTAAGTGAATGTTACGTTTCTCCTCAGGCAAAAAATCATCAGTCTCCACGAGAATTTATTCTATCTTCATATTCCCCAGAAATTTAGAAAGTCCATGAAATTCACTTGAACGGAACTACGGGGAAAAATAACCGAGATAAGTGATGGATATACTGATCTGTTAGGAAAATAATGTCTCCATACGGAACTGCATTACGGTGTTACAAGGAGCAACCACTGCTGCAGAAGTCACAGCTAAAGAAACGATTGGATAGCCTATCAAAAAGAAAAGGAAGAGGGTGTATACTGAATTTTTACAAGTACTGAAAAACTACGTACTGTAAATTGATAAATGCTGGCTATAATATAAAAATCAGTAAATACCTAGTGTAACATTTTCTGTGACATCTGCCTGTGATTCAACTGTGTCCATTACACGAAACATGACATCATACATATAAGCTATATATACTTAACTATGTGAGTCATTCTGTGTTTGCATTATATGTTTAGTGATCACTCACATGAATCTGCCGCGAAACGTGGCATAACGATTAGTCTGCAGTTACAGTAATAACGAAACTTTGTCCGTCTGTCTCTCCACCTATCAGCCTAAACAATGAACCTCTCTGTATGTCTTTGTATCTATCTGTTTATTTGTCTATCTGTATTCATCATTTACTCAGACATGCAGAGTATTTCCTTCCTTCCAAGGTCTTTTATTGTTCCTTCAACTTCGTTTCTATCAGCTCGATTCTTCCAGGGGCCACCTTTCGTTTCAAACCTCTTCTCTCTCATAACTCTTATAATCCTGTCCTTTTAAAACAGCGTCCTCATTCATTCTATATTGGCACTATCTTCTCGCCATTTTCTGTTTAGTTCCCTCTCTTATCTGTCATGGAGTACATCCCTTTCCCTTCCTTCCATTCTTTTTCAGTTATCTGCAACTTATGGAGTTATTTCTCTCTCTTTTTTTTTCATTTACTTTCCCACTCCATTTCCTCTATCAGTTTCTGCTGAATTCCTCTCCTTCAAGTAATTTTTTTCCAGTCACTTCTACTATCTCACCTAGTTTTTTTTTTTCCCCCCTATACATCTGTTTCCCTGGATTTCATTCCAGTCGCTTGCCTATCCAGTCTTTTCCAGTAACATGCAAAAATCCTTGTATCTCTCTCCCCTCCTGTTTTCATTTTCTTGCCAGCCTCGTTCTCACGATTACAATATTTCTCTTCCTCTTGTTTTTTCATCTGCTCTTCCTATCAAACCTTGCCTCAGCCTACTGCCGGTCTAAAGCTTTCCCTACAGTGATACGAACACCATATACCTTGCCTGTTTTACTCTAGGTAGCTGGTATATGAAAAAGTCAACACGCATAAAACACACACACACACACACACACACACACACACACACACATGGAAACAAGACAATAGCTAAATAATCACGCTAAGATAAAGTTCTGACGTTCTCAAAACCCACAGAAAATTTCAAGGATTGCTCATAATTTGTCTGTGTGTGTGGTGTGTGTGTGTGTGTGTGTGTGTGTGTGTGTGTGTGTGTGTGTGTGTGTGTGTGTGTGTGTGTGTGTGTGTGTGTGTGTGTGTGTGTGCATAAAACGGCTGAATTAAAACAGCAACCTCTATTTGCACACAATCAGTCATTACAGAAGACAGCGCCGACAAAAAAAAAACTTCAGTGTGAGTTCTCTCTCTCTCTCACACACACACACACACACACACACACACACACAAGGAGAATGCAGCAGCCAACAAACAAGGGACCCCACCCTACAATACCAGAGGCAACAGCAACACGAAACAGCAGCCGCGTCACTTGGTAATTGATCACCTAGCCCCACCACCGACCGATCCTCCTGCCTCGCCCCTCTCCTACCTTATCTCCTTCCTCCTGCCTCACCCCTCTCTCCTGCCTCTCTCCTTCCTCCTGCTTCACTCCCCTCCTGTCTTACATCTTTCCTTTTGCCTCACTCCTCTCCTAACTTAATATATCTGCCTCACCTCTTTCTTTAGCTCAAACCTCCTTTTCTTCCCATATCTACTTTACTCTTGTCTCCTGCCTTACGCCTCTTTGCCTTCCTTATCTCACTCCTCTCACCAAGCCTCTCTCCTCCTGCCTTACACCTCCTCACTTAACTCATCTCTTTCCTTCGTCCTGTCTCACCTCACACTTGCCGTAGCTCTCTCCTCCTGTTTTACATCTTTTCGGTTTTATCCTACCCAGCCAGCTTTTTCCCACTTCCATTTAATTCAGCTGATATCTCTCTTCATTCCTTCTTCTGTCCTCCTCTCCTTGTGCCTCACCCTATTCCTCTTTCTTTACCCTTCTGTCCCACTTTACACTTGTCATATTTTGCTCTGATTCATACAGTTTCATCACATCTCTCTTCCTGTTTCACCCCACTCTTCCTCCCTGACTCCTCACCTCCTCATTCTGCCTCATACCACTCCTCACTTCCTCCTACCTCACCTTTTTCTTTCCTTCTCCCCCTTTTGTCTTGCTCCTTCCTTCCTCTCTTACAGGGCCTCACTCCTCTCCTCCTACCTCATTGCCTATCTTCTCCTTCATTTTTTCCTCCCTCACCCTGCTCCTCTGCCTTCTCCCTCACTCCACTCCTGACCTATCTAGCTTCTCTTGCCTCATACTTCCCACTCCTTTCTCACCTCTCCTCCTTCCTCGCCCCACAGCTGCAGTTGTGGTCGAGGTATGTTTCCTGTTATTAATCTTTTCTTCCAGTAAGGACCCGATCAACACATTTTTTTCTGCGGCAGGGTAAGGCGGCAGGTAAACATCTACATATATGGAACCTTCATATACGTAGATTCTCTCTCTCTCTCTCTCTCTCTCTCACACACACACACACACACACACACACACACATTCCTGACTGTATATTTGTTCACTCAGGATCAAGCGACTGACAGCAAGTATACTCAAACATGAATGAAACATCACGAAAAATAAATAATAGCTAAAAGAAAAAAAATGTACACACAGAAGATTTTGTACAGATGCGAAAAATGACAAAGCATATACAGTTAAACGTTAGTGAAAAAGAATTACGCAATCGGGTTTTCGAACTGTCTGCTCACTGTGGTGTTTATCACGGTATGCACTTCAGTACACAAAGGATACAATATACTACTCACCATCAACGCCACGTGAGTATAAGAAAACAACAGATTTCTGGAACTTGGATGGTATGACAACTGCCACAAATTTATCGATATATATATATAATTTTTTATTTATTTATTTATTTATTTATTTTTTTCAGACTAAGCCATCAAAATGCTCACTGTTACCTTCACAAAGTCGTCTGTCATTCCAGTCCCCATCCAAGTGAATTAACACGAGATTAAGGTAAGACAGTTTTCTTGCAACTTTACAATATCCACACTTACAATGGGAGAAGCGGTGGCTGAATTGGTAGACAGGTGGCCTACAGTCTTAATGGATCCAGGTTCGAATCCCGGCTGAGGACGGGAACAGTTTAAGGATTTGAATTTCATATAACCGACTTTACTGATCAACCAGACGACCCGCCGACATGTGGTAATAATACCCCGTTAATACCAATGCACCAGTCCTGTATGAGACAGCCCTAATATGTATTCAATATGTATGAATGTTAGCGCCGAAGTGGTGACACGTGGTGGTGTATGGTATGTAGGACGACTACTGGGCCTTGGGAAGAGGCTATGCAGCCTATGCCCAGGGTCGGACACATTTATAAAAAAAAAATACATCATCCACTCACTTGATGTACAGTAGTGCTGCCTACTTCTCTCAACAGAGAGAGAGACAAGCCTAATGGTTTCCTGTAACCCAGACCATTCACAACGCTGAGTGGTGATCAGAGAACCAAATAACGGGCTGATGTGGTGCCTCCTATGGTGTCGCTGTTTAATATGTGGAGAAACGGAAATGGGACATCCATTCAGGAACCAAGCCTCCGCATCCTTCCCTGCGCTTCGTTGTAGCAGGGCGCTGTCTTCCATGAGGGAACATCAGTTCACTGTACGGAGCATCCCTACAAGCGCGACTGCTTGCCTGCAGTTGATGAGTCTATCCGGCCAGACAGACCGGGGTTACTCTATTACTTCTCCTACATGACTTTGATAACCTGAACGATATAACATCCAGCTCCCACAGTTCAAGCTCAGACATAAAACTTGCACAAACAGGAAAGAAAACTCAAGCCTCCATTTAGCTACCAGTGCTCAAAGCCTCACGAAGAGCATTTCCTCACTCCACGCCTTGTGCTTACTTTCATTACCGAATCAAATATCCACTCATCCTCCCGTCAAACGCTTCCAATTTTCATTTCTATTTCCCGCCCACACACACACATAGCAGTAATAAAACTAACCTCTCACTCATTTTCCTGCAGTCATGCCTCACTCAAACACTTCCTCTGTACCCTACCTACCGCTCACACACATAATCACAAAACCCAACTCTCTCATCCATTCTCCCGCCCCCATGCCCCTCTCAAAAAACATTCCTTCCCCGACTCCCTGCCTCCCAAGCCACTGCATCTTCGTGTAATTGGTACCAGCCCCATTAAAATAACAGACGATAATGTTTGACTGTTCTTTTTGTCCCTCCATCACTAGTAATGGTCTCGGCCGCAGCACCTCCCACCAATTTATAGCCAGGCAGCCGCGGGATCATTATTTACTCGCTCATTGAAATCACCGGCGGCAGACGGCTGGTGGTGGTGGAGAGCGCTCTTGTGGTTGGAGCTTGTGGTGGGTGGTTGCTGGAATGGTGGAAGGTGGTTGTGGTGATGGTGATGGGAGGTTGGTGGGTAAGGTGGTTGTGGTGATGATGATGATGGGAGGCTGGTGGATGACTGTTGTGAAGATGGTGGTGGAAGATTGGCGTTTGGGTGGTTTCGGGTGGAGGTTAGCTGTGGTGGTGGTGGTGGTGGGGTGGTTTCTGAGTGGTGATAGGTGGTGTGGAAATGGACTGGTTAATGGAAAACGCCTTTTGGTCGGTGGCTGTGGTGAAGATGGTAGGTGGTTGTTGCAGAGGGGAGGGTTGGTGGATAGGATGGTCGATGAAGTGGTGGTGTTTGTTGGTTACGGTGGTTGGAGAGTCGTGATGGTAGTGTGACAGTTGTGGAGTGGCGGCAGGTGATAGTGGAAAGGATATGGGTGATAGTCGAATGCTAGTGGAATTGTGGTGGGTGATGTGAATGGTAAAGGGTGGTGACTTTGGAGCGGTTGAGGATGACTATGAAGTGTGGGGTGGTTGTGAGGCTGAGAATAATGGTTGCAGAGTGGTGGAAGATGACTGCTGAATGAAAGTGAATAGAGGTACCGGTAGTGATAGAGTAGTAGAGTGACTCTGGTTTAACCAACTGCAGGCAAGCAATCGCCTCTGCAGGGACATCCCGAGCACTGAAATGATGTCTCCCTGAGGAGGACAGTGCCTCGTCACAGCGAGGCGCGGGGATAATTATGGAAGTTTGGGTCCTGGATGGGCCTTGCATTTGCGTCTCTCCACCCAGTTACTGTAGGATCATAATAGGCTTCACACTACCCCACAGTGAGTAGTTGTGAATAGCCCTTGTGTGTGGTTCTGGAAGGATGGGGGATGGTTAATGAGGCTTAAAGGTAATGCACAGAAAAGGTGGAGGGATGGCTGGTAGTGGTGGAGTGGTTAGAAGTTTGTATAAAATGGTTAGTGGTCAAGGTAGCAGAAGATATGTGATTGGTGTTTCTGATGTATCCGTGCAACGTGAGTGTAATGCTAAATGTGCATGATACAGGTGTTGGTGGTCCGTGTAATGTGTGGTAGTGGGGTGGTGGTGGTGGTGGTGGTGGTAGTGGTACGGGCGGTCGGTGCTAGTGGAGTGTTCGGAGCTGTAAATGCAGTAGGCTGTAGTATGGTGACTTGTGGTAAAATTAATATGGTCGGGTAAGGTGAGATAAGAGGTGAATGGTGGTGCTGGCAGTAAAGGTGATGAGTCATTGGGGTGATAGTAATAGTAGTGGTGATCGGGGGTGGTAACGTTAAGGAGTGGTGATGGTTATGGTAGTGAAGGTCATGAGTGACAGAGACGGTAGTGATGGTGTGGTAGTGGTGGTATGGATGATGAATGATAGAGGTGGAGGTGATGGTGATGGCAGTGCTGGATGGTAGTGGTGGTGATGGTAAAGGCGATGAATGATAGAGGTGGCAGTGGTGGCAGTGGTAGTGTGTTATAATGACTGACAATGGCAGTAGCAGCGGTGATGGTGATGATGGTAGTGAAGTGGTGGTAAAGGTGATGAGTGACAGTGAGTCATAGAGGAGGCAGTGGTGGTGGCAGGACACAGGTAGTAGGGTGGTGGTATAATGGTGGTGGTGGTAGCGGTGCAGCTGTTATGGTGGTGAGAGAGTAGTGATGGATGGCGCTCTGTAGTTACTGCCCATGGTGGTGAGTGATAGCAGGGAAATGGAAGGAGACAGGATATAGCGAATAATAACAGCTGTGGGTGGGTGGATGATGTGGTATGTGCCTGTGATGGTGATGGGTGATAGTGAAATAATAGTGAGGGGAAATGCATAATAAGTAATGGAAGCAGAGGGTGTAAAGAGCTAGTAACAACTGCTCCGGCACATCTTTTTTATCAGTCATATCGGAACTGGCATCAGGGACTGAGATTCAGCAACTTACCACATGCACCCACAACCCTTTTCAGTGGTTTCCGTCAGCCCAGTCTCTCACTCTCATCAGATCAGTCTCTCATCCTCACATATTTTCGCACCAGCAAATAAGCTCAGAATATCTTCCCATAACAACTGGCATGTGACAGCTACTGTATGTAATTTTAGATATAATAGAAATGCTATACTCTATCAAGGCAGCCAATTTGAGACAGACGATGATGAAGTCCTATTTATTGTGGCATAATAACCCCAGCGAAACATTATGTAATTCGCCCTGCTACATGCTGGTAATCGTAAATTACATTCAGTTCCAATCTCTTCAGAAAAACAGCATTACTTAATGTATATTGAGTTTTGCAAGAACCTTATTTATTTTTATTTTTTTTCATGTTTCAGACTCTGAACACTGACTAGGCAGTCTCATCACGAAGGCCTAGCAATCCTCCTTCATGTGATACGCGTCTTCTTATGTTACCACTTAGGCACTAATGGCCACCACTCATATTGAATCCATGCAAGGGCTGTCACATTTAGTACTGATGTGATCGTATTACCGGGCTGCTTGTACGGCATACACGTTCATCTTGCAAAAGATCTGTTAAAACTGCTACACGAAATTCATATCCACAAACTGTTCCCCGCCCCAGCCGGGGAATGTCCTCGCATCCTTTTGAACCACTACCTACAGCTCTTTCCACTCTACCACCACCGTCTCTACATGTCAGTTGTGTTTCATTTTCCATCGGTTATAATGAAACGCTTACGAGGATTATTCATGGACATCGTAAACGACACGCAAGAAGGTCAAGGTGCGATTACATGTAGACACCAAATAAATGAAGAATACAACCGGACTCACAAAATCAATGGACATAATTGATTTGCTCTTTACTAACCATGGGTTTCCCCCTACTAAAAACAATCGTTTGGCGGTAGCAAGATTAAATTTAGTCGCCCATTGGAACACAGACAAAATCCTAATTAAATCCAGTAACTACATTCTCGTGATTTTTGCTGGAGAAATTATATGCCTCTTTGAAAATTAGCTTCTAAGAGGTTGGGTGCACTAAACTATGTATTATTATTTTTTTTGCTCATGCACATTTGCTGACACTAAAATAATCGTACACGTCCCAGTGTAGAGTACAACTTTGTTTATGAAGTTCACCAGATCAGCCGTGCTACTAACATTGAGTTTTTATGTAACTGTGTAACAAAATCCAGAACTCTGACAAACGTCCGTACCGAATTTTTGAAACTATAACCAACGAGGAGAACTTTTGGAGATATTGTGCGAGATACATAGGATCCGACTCCGGATCCGCCCACAAATTTAATCAGTTCTTTTTTTACCTATGACCCAATCTTTCACAAAATTTCATTTAAATTCACAAAGAACTTTTGGAGATATTGTGTGGACAAACATACAGCCAAACATAGGTGAATACATAACCTCCTCCAACTTCGTTTGCGAAGGCAACAAGAAAAACTGTAATTCAGTTTTGACGTTATGAGCCTGAAAGAAACGAGCATTACCAACCCTCAAAAGTCTTGCATCCCAGCAGATATTTCCCTCGAGTTCTGTTCTGCCGTAAGCAATCACTAAAATTGCGGTTATAAACGACATAACCTAATATCGTTATTCTGAATAAAAATAAATATGCTCTCATAACTCTGGACTGTAACTAAACTGTACAGGCTTAAATTATTCTGGGGGCATGGTTTTATGAATGAAAATCAGATAGCATACTTGATGTTGTATACCCTAAAATATCACGCAATCACCAGTAATATGATTTGAAACTTTTTTTGTAGTGTATACTGGTTTTATTTACAGCAGTAAGAACTGCTTTTCTTCTTTCACTCTTACTGCTCATTTATCCTCCTTTTTAGCCAAAGGACGCATTTCTCATTTTATTCCTGTTACTGTGTGTGTGTGTGTGTGTGTGTGTGTGTGTGTGTGTGTGTGTGTGTGTGTGTGTGTGTGTGTGTGTGTGTGTGTGTGTGTGTGTGTGTGTGTGTGTGTGTGTGTGTGTGTGTGTGTGTGTGTGTGTGTGTGTGTGTGTGTGTGTGTGTGTGTGTGTGTGTGTGTGTGTGTGTGTGTGTGTGTGTGTGTGTGTGTGTCCGACTCTGGGCAATAGGCTTTCACAGTCTGCTCCCATGGCCCAGTAGTCCTCCTACATACCATACACCTCTACATGTCACCACTTCGGCGCTAACACACACCGTCCATACTGAATACATGCTAGGGCTGTCTCACACAGTTTTTATGAAATTCAAATCCTTAAACTGTTCCCTGCCCGAGCGGGGATTTGAACCTGGGTCCGGTAGGGCTGCTGGCTACCTCTCTCTCTCTCTGTATATATATATATATATATATTATATATATATATATATACATATATATATATATATACATATATATATATATATATATATATATATATATATATATATATATATATATATATATACAAGCTTAGGAGAGATATATGGTAATCAATGGGTTAATGCAGGGTATATATAAACCCTGCACCTCAAAAATTCACTCCTGAGTTGAATAAAACTGTAAAGGTAAAGGTGGGAGCAGACACCATGAGGCTTCGTAATACAGGCCTTTGAATCATGGCGGGTTACTCACCCAATACCCTGGGATACAAGGCCAGTGCATTATCCAGGTTACCATAGTTACCTTCCCTAGGTGTTACCCTAAGTCCGTAATCATTACTCCTAGCAAACAACAAAGGTTGGATGGACACCTGAGAAGAGTGACGCCAGTGCTAACGGGCCGGCCGCTTCGCAGTCAGGGATGCTTACCATTCAGTCACACCGGGGAATAAAACTGACTGACGGTAAAAATAAGCCAATAAATAAATGAAATATCCTCGGACTGCAGGTGTTAAGGCTGTTTGTGTTGATACAACAATGATCACATAAATAACTGACTGATACAATGTAGCTAACGCTGTCGAGTTCGACGTACATTATATATATATATATATATATATATATATATATATATATATATATATATATATATATATATATATATATATATATATATGAGAGTACGTTGGCAAGATGAAGATCATGGATATTACTCAAATATTTTCTAATGCTGGGTCAGGCATTAGTCAAGCATCATTTCTTGCGCGATTTATTGGTGTTTTGTGTTTTGAATAGTGCTTATTGTCTACTTACCCCACGCAGCACACTCATTTATCTTCCATTTTATATTCAAGCTTAGCTGAACCAAAACCTTAGCAAGAGGTCTCACACGAGGAGAGGAGTGCGTTGGCCGCCATGAACTATTTTTGTGTGTTGAATGGTTGTGAACTACGGTACGATAAAACTCTATTTTTTTTTATTTTTTTTTATTCAGTGTAGCAATATGAAATCAAAAGCCTGACTAGATGCAACATGAACCCTCCTTCTGTAAAGAAAGACAGTGCAAGTCTGTATATATAAATAAATGATTAACTAACGAACTAACCAAATAACTAAATAAATAAATAACGAAGACGAAGCAAATCAGAGTACATCAACCGTGCCCACCAACTGGTATAAAAGCTTAAGATCGGACTCTGCCCTGCGACCTTGACCCTCAAGCGATTGCTCTGAAACTGTTTACTTCAATCATGCCTGACCCATAACAATTCCACCAAATTTAGTCCATTTCGGATCAAAACTGTATGCGCTGACCTTATCCTAAGAGCTTGAACCTTTAACCTTTCCATGAAATTTTGACCTTGACTAAATATTCTCATAACCAAATTAATTCATCCTTGCTGTACCCTAAACCCTTTATCAAAGTTTGGTTTAAACCCGATTAAGATTATTTATGTTGATGCTGTCATGTGACCTTGACCTTTGAACTACTGGTCTGGAAAACAACAGGTCACCCCGTTGGTTGATCCTCAGCTGTTCCACCAAGTATGGTCTAAATTAGATCAAAACTGATTTCGATATTTTGTTCACACACAGACACAAAGGTCGAAATCTGGATTTGTCCTGTGACGCTGGCCTTTGACTCAGTTTTCAAAATCGATATTTTTTTTTTTTTTTTTTTTTTTTTTTTTAATAACATTTCTACTAAAGCTGGTCTAAATCAGATACGAACGCTTTAAACTAATCTTCCTGGGTCAAAATCTGAACTAGCCCTAAGACTCTGACCGACTTTTCAAAAATCGTTAGGTCATTCTCACGACTCACATTTAACCCTTCCATCATATCTGACTAAAGTTG